>NC_068431.1:26794255-27094255 GCF_023373465.1 Oncorhynchus keta
AAATTGGACACTGGTGGGATTAACAAGAAGTGTATCTTTAAAATGGTGTGAAATACTTGTATGTTTGAGGAATTTTAATTATGAGATTTCTGTTGTTTTGAATTTGGCGCCCTGCACTTTCACTGGCTGTTGTCATATCGATTCCGTTAGCGTGATTCAAGCCATAAGAAGTTTAACGATGAGTTAGTTTGAGAACAAGAAAGCAATTGAGATCAAATGCATATTGAGAATCTGATAAACAGTCAAGTTATTTTGCAACCTTATGTAGAACATTTGAGCTCATCAAAGATATGGGCTCTTGTGGAATAAACCAAGTCTGTTGATCCACAAGCACACTTTCTACACATTTGTTGCTTGGGTTAGCAAACCATGCCAAAACAAAAGACCGCAAAGGAACAAAAACAGAACAGACCTACAGCACTGAGGTAAGCAAGCCAATCTGCCTTTTGAAGAAGTTTCAGTATAGCAGAGGCTGGCAGGGGCTGAGGTTATCACTGAAGCCATATGCCTCTGGCAGGAAGGACAGGTGGAGAACAATGTGTTCACAGAGCCTCTCGGCTGTCATTTTATGTCTGTGCCTCAGAGAGAGAGAGTAGTGGGAGTAGATGGGCCCCATCCATCCCATTCAACACTCCCATCCTGCATCTAATCAGATCCCTGCCCGAGCTTCGCCGAAACTCGATTAAAGGTTTGGCTCTGGCTTTTTAATGGCTTTTCTGCCACTTACCGAGTCACCCCTGTAAAACTATCACCCACCGTAATGTTTATTTATATGTTTATTGCTACTGCTTTGATCCATTAAGGCACCCCTCTATCATTCTCCTTCCACCCCCCCACTCTCAACAATTTCTGCCCATAAACCGGCACAACAGGACTGGGCAGTGGACCATGGGAGAGCTGTGTAATCGTAAGAGGGAGACTGGATTCTTTTGAGAAGATTCTTAGGTGCCCGAGTGTCATTGTCGTGGAATTACCCGTACAATTGTTATTTTGAAAATGGGGATGAGCCCTGCTTCCACTGCAGGCAGTTATCAGGCAGCTATGATGTGCATCCCTAGTTTTACCCTCTCCTGTGTTTGTTCTTCCTGTCTAGACATTGTTGTGTGCCAGACAATGACCATTGAGTATAACAGCACATTTTATGAGGACCATTTATTGAATTGCATCAATTGCATTCATCTGTCCAACAAATAAATACACATGTTCTCGGCTCTATTGAATCGAGACCCTGATTTTGGAGGGTTATTTTGTGAAGAGGATATGTTTTCAATCCCACCACTGTAATAAACATATTAAAGATGTTTCAGACTGCCTTTGGTGTTAGACAATAAAGTACAGCAAATGAAAACAACACTTGTGTTATATTTCAGTTGTATTTTCAGGGTTAAGCCCTTGACACGTACCAACACACGGGTGTTATCATTCTACAGTGGTCCCTGCAGCGTACGCTCAAACCGCTGTGATTAGAACACTAATTTAAGACTTCCAGTTTCAATTGACGCAACAGTCAGTGTTTGAGCTGGCCACTGTTTTTTCACAGAAACATTTTGCACAAACGCAGTCCTTACAACGTTATGTCCTGAATGTCACCAGATTATTTTTGTTTGCAATGTTCAGGCATTCACAGAAGTATCAACAGCATAACCCAATCATCCAAACTGTCAAATGTAGGCTACATTAGTCCTAACGCTGACTGAGGAAAGATAGAGGTAACATATTTATCTAACTCTCGGCTGACGTAAACCATAATATGAATTAGCTAAAAGCAATTACTATTTACAATTCATCACATCACGGGTGATCTCACCATTGATTGAAATAATTGAGTAAAACACTTAAAAAAATCTAAAGTAATCCGACAATGGATAGTTTGTGCAAGCCGCTATGTTAGTTTTTTTTCCTGTCAACCAAAGATAAGAAAAGGAGACAAGATGAATTGTATGTATAGTGTGTTTGCAGTATGCATGTTGATGGGGGTGTGTCGTCTACCATAATTCACTTCTGGAAGTTTACTCGAAAGATGTGAATCATCCCTTCACCTAATTTTGTAATAACATTTTTGCTCTGATAGACGTTTTCTTGTTACCCAAAATGCATTGTATAATGTCAACAAACATGGCGCCACACAAAGCTGGCATATATCTTAGCATTAGCTCATCATAATCAGTTCAACCCTCGAAAAAGTATTTTACACACATCATATGTGTCCATTACAATCTATGCAAGAATCAGAATACATGATTTGTAACCAGAACTTGAAAACGTGAAAAGCTGTAAATACACTGCTCAAAAAAATAAAGGGAACACTAAAATAACACATCCTAGATCTGAATGAATGAAATATTCCTATTAAATACTTTTTTTCTTTACATAGTTGAATGTGCTGACAACAAAATCACACAAAAATTATCAATGGAAATCAAATTTATCAACCCATGGAGGTCTGGATTTGGAGTCACACTCAAAATTAAAGTGGAAAACCACACTACAGGCTGATCCAACTTTGATGTAATGTCCTTAAAACAAGTCAAAATGAGGCTCAGTAGTGTGTGTGGCCTCCACGTGCCTGTATGACCTCCCTACAATGCCTGGGCATGCTCCTGATGAGGTGGCCGATGGTCTCCTGAAAGATCTCCTCCCAGATCTGGACTAAAGCATCCGCCAACTCCTGGACAGTCTGTGGTGCAACGTGGCGTTGGTGGATGGAGTGAGACTTGATGTCCCAGATGTGCTCAATTGGATTCAGGTCTGGGGAATGGGGTCCATAGCATCAATGCCTTCCTCTTGCAGGAACTGCTGACACACTCCCGCCACATGAGGTCTAGCATTGTCTTGCATTAGGAGGAACCCAGGGCCAACCGCACCAGCACATCACAAGGGGTCTGAGGATCTCATCTCGGTACCTAATGGCAGTCAGGCTACCTCTGGCGAGCACATGGAGGGCTGTGCGGCCCCTCAAAGAAATTCCACCCCACACCATGACTGACCCACCGCCAAATCGGTCATGCTGGAGGATGTTGCAGGCAGCAGAATGTTCTCCACGGCGTCTCCAGACTCTGTCACGTCTGTCACGTGCTCAGTGTGAACCTGCTTTCATCTGTGAAGAGCACAGGGCGCCAGTGGCGAATTTGCCAATCTTGGGGTTCTCTGGCAAATGCCAAACGTCCTGCACGGTGTTGGGCTGTAAGCACAACCCCCACCTGTGGACATCGGGCCCTCATACCACCCTCATGGAGTCTGTTTCTGACCGTTTGAGCAGACACATGCACATTTGTGACCTGCTGGAGGTCATTTTGTAGGGCTCTGGCAGTGCTCCTCCTTGCACAAAGGCGGAGGTAGCGGTCCTGCTGCTGGGTTGTTGCCCTCCTACGGCCTCCTCCACGTCTCCTGATGCACTGGCCTGTCTCCTGGTAACGCCTCCATGCTCTAGACACTACACTGACAGACACAGCAAACCTTCTTGCCACAGCGCGCATTGATGTGCCATCCCAGATGAGCTGCACTACCTGAGCCACTTGTGTGAGTTGTAGACTCCGTCTCATGCTACCACTAGAGTGAAAGCACCGCCAGCATTCAAAAGTGACCAAAACATCAGCCAGGAAGCATAGGAACTGAGAAGTGGTCTGTGGTCACCACCTGCAGAACCACTCCTTTATTGGGGGTGTCTTGCTAATTGCCTATAATTGTCTATTCCATTTGCACAACAGCATGTGACATTTATTGTCAATCAGTGTTGCTTCCTAAGTGGACAGTTTGATTTCACAGAAGTGTGATTGACTTGGAGTTACATTGTGTTGTTTAAGTGTTCCCTTTATTTTTTTGAGCAGTGTATATTATGCTCCATACGTACATACGGTATGCTACAATAGAAACAACAACAAGATATAGAAAATAAGGCACTTACTTTGATAGGAACACACATTTGTAAGGAAAACAGCAATAAAGGCAATGCGAGCGCCAGCCAAATAATGTGCCGGGGGAAAAGGTTTGTGCATTACTGTGCAAATGTCTGCGTACTTGATCCGAGGAAACACTGGGGAAGTGCTTTGGCTCTCCTGGAAGAGAAGTTTGTCCGGCTCAGTAAAACATCCGACCTACATTCTGGCATCTCGCGCATAAAGAAATTCACAATGGGGGCAACCGTTAGATATATTTGGAACTCACACGTGAAAAGGTTACTAGTATAGGGTGCAGTTGAAATGATTTAATCTGTTTCCGTATTAAGTTGATTGACAGGCACTGTGGCTTTAACAGTTTTAATGCTGATGAGTTCGACAATTGGGACATTACGGCAAAAAATGCAATACCCATAAAAAAATAGCCTCACTAGATGTTTTTATTTCAGGGGAGTACATGTATTGATTTGCTGTCTTAACTTGGCCTACAGTAAGACATTTCAGCCCATTACACATAATGGCTGAATGATTAAGTTAATAAAATTAATTGTAATGACATTACCACACAGGATTTGGAGCAGCTATGAGAGCAGGTGGCATAAGGTTGGAAATCGCTGTGCAGACATCTAGTTTGTCTGCTGCTGTATTTCCAAAAGCTTGACCTGTTGGTGAAGTGCTCTATTCTATTTTTTTTTCATCTTTCATCTGTCAATAAATTACTTCTATGTAAATAGAATAACCTCTTGCCAATTTTCACTTCTGCTCCTGTTAGCTAAGTGTTTTCAGTTGAGGTTTGCAGAGACAGTCAGCTGTCCACTTGTGATTGTGCTCAGACAATGTGCACTGCAGGCAGATTATATTTAAACCAGTGGTGTAAAGTAGTTATGTAAAAATAATTTAAAGTACTACGTATGTCGTTTTTGGGGGGTATCTGTACTTTACTTTACTATTTATATTTTTGATTACTTTTACTTCAGTACATTCCAAAATAAAATAATGTACTCATCTTCCTTAAATTTGCCCTGACACCCAAAAGTACAGAAAATGGTCCAAATCACGCAAAATGGTTTCATCCCTGCTTCCTCTGATTTGGCACTAAAAACAAATGCTTAATTCGTAAATTATGTCAGTGTTGGAGTGTGCCCCTGACTATTCGTAAATTTAAAAAACAAGAAAAAGGAATTAGAAATTATTTAGATTTCACCATTTGACACTTAAGTATATTTTTGAAGTTACATTTACTTTTGATACTTATTGATATATATTTAAAAGCAAATACTTTAAAAATACTTTTACTCATGTAGTATTTTACTGGGTGACTTTCACTTTTACTTGAGTCATTTTCTGTTAATGTATCTTTACTTTTCCTCAAGTATGACAAATTGGTACTTTTTCACCACTGATTTAAACCCTGTGGTACTGTAGATGTTGAGACTTATGGCCTGGATCCACAGACCTAGACAATGATTTCAGTGACTGTAATACTGGCAGTTGTGGTCCGCTAATTTTCAAGGTAACCTGAGCAACCCACATATTGCCTGGAATTGAGGCTTTTGGGATGTGGGGAGAGGTAATTCGCGTTTATCCGTTGTTTCAGGCTTCTTACGTCAAGATGTTGTAAGATATTGGATAGATGGAATAAACCAGAGAAGAGGGAAGAGCATGTTGAAAGCATGGTGGGTGTTGGTTGTCATGGCTAAAACACACATCAGTTAATGAGGAGGGAAGGAATGGTCAGCTTATCGGCTCTAGTGTGTGTACCGTGCGTTTGAACAGCTTTATAGACTCAGCTCTCATCGGAGGACCTTGCCAGTGAACGGCTGTCTGGCCAGAGTGAAAATAGTGTCACATACTGTAGCCTTAAGTCAACTGACTCGTTTCCTATTACCATGGCTGGGTATGGGGGTCTTCACATACTGGGGAATGAAGCATGTACTCTGTACTTGAGATTCATGGTCTGTTGCTGAAAGGTCAAAGGTCAAACATCCAACTAGGCTTTGAAGTCCCAACTTCTATCAGTTAATAATTAGTTCAATCCTTAAGTAAGAAGTTTGCGAAATCCAATGCATTCCATGGTGGGGCACACTTACAAAATTATGTTAATTGAGCCCATCTAATGAATGATCATAAAACCATATTTGCGAATGTGGCACTGTTAGTTGTGCGAAAGGTGAGGAGCCGTTTACAGCACAGTAAAAAAAAAGATGTTGATTCAACTTACAGTTGAACCAGCTGCAATAAGACTGAGTTTGCTCCACAAAATAGCATTGAAGTTGATTCAATGTACAATTGTAAGGCAACCAGCCTAATAGGATTGTGAGTTTGCTCAACATTTGGGCATATAACTGTAGCTGAACCAACGTAAATTCAGAAATATGTTTTTTTTTTCACTCAACTTCAATTCTAGGTTCAACTTGATAATTTATTCGACCTTATTTGCATATTTCCCAGTGTGCTTTGCCTTTCGAGTTAATTGTAGTTACCACCCATTACTATTTGTAGTGTTTATCAAGTGAGTGTCTAAGGCTGCATTTACACATGCAGCCCAATTCTAATATTTTGTTCACCAATCAGATCACCTCTGAAAAAGATCTGATTTGAAAATATTTAATTTGATTGGTCAAAATACCAAGTAGTGGAAAACAGATTTGAATTGGGCTGCCTGAAAGAGCCATCTCAGGAATGGGTGCAGTAAATCCAACTACTAAAAGGTTGGATTAGTTTAGAAAAATGTATGTTATTTATGTTTGTGTAGCATAATATTAATCAATCAATCAATGTACATACAAAAAACAGGTATTGAAATAAACAATTCTGAAAATCAACCTGCTATAGAGCATGCAGGTAAATATGATAATGATGAGCATGGTTTTGAGCAAACATGAATTTGTAATTTTATTCAACAAGATGGTTCGAATGCAGCTCACTTCGAGCTGAGTTAGTTTACTCAACAAACACATTATCTAAAATTATTCTCCTTTTGAAGTCCACTCAACTCACAGAATAACGCTGACTAAGCAAGTTGGCTTTTTTACAGTGTGAGAGGGTTCTGACTTAGAGGGAGTACAGCTACAGTATGACCAGAAGTGACTTTTTTGCAGCAGGTTAGGAGAATTAATGTGGCAGGTTAGAAGACTTAGGTTAAGTTTAGAAATAGGGTTAGGGTTAACAAAATGCTCTCCTAACCTGCTATGAAAAGTCATTTCCGGTCATGGCTGTACTTCCTCTAGTCACAACTGTGTGAGAGCCCTCCTCAGAATGCAACAAATAAGTATTCCCTTAATTTATGTTTCTACGCCGTGCTGTCCTATTCTAATAGGACCATTTAAATCGCTTTGATCCTCGAAAGGCAATCTACAAAGACCTGTCAGCACCCCTAAACCTGCTTATTCAAGGGGAACATCCTCACACTCAGAAAGGCCCTTTTGACCGTTCTAAAGTACCATTAATTTGTGAAAGCAGTGTTTTCTTTCTTTTTACCCACTGTCAATATATTTATTTATATTTCCAGCAGCAGTTGACATATGAGTCTGTCTAATAGGCAGGGGGAAGGGGGGAAGAGGTTAAAACACTTCAGACAGTGAGATTGGGTTAAGCCGAATTAATTGTATGCATAAACATTAGGCCAAAAGCTGCTCATTGACTGCTGAATGTGCTTTCATTAGCATGAGTCATGCGTTGCCCCGAACACATTCGGGTAATAGAACTCAGTTTGCTGAGCTAGGGAGTAAAAAGAGAGAAGTAACAGGTTGGTAAAGCCAAAAAAAGACACCTAATTAGACTTCTGGATCTCAATCGGAGTGTATTAAATGAGCCGGCTATGTGGTTTACCTTAACTAACTCTAAACAGAGACCCAGAGGCTTAGAGAGGTGAAGGTCACAGCCTTTTAGCTCCTCATCACTTCTCTATTGGTCGGGCTGGGTCGAACAGAGGATTTAACAACCAACTCGGAGACCACCTGTGAAGGATCAGGTAGGATCAGGTCCTTGTTGACAGTATTATTAATGCTCCCTGCACACTCGCAAGCTTTAGAAGATAACTACCTTCTAAAGCAACTTTAATTTGTCAAATTATCCGATAACATTAACCCACATTTTCAGAGTTGAAGGCGCTCCCAAGAACAATAGCAAATTCCTTTCGTCATGAATCCCCTATTGCTACTGAGGATAATTTTCCTGGATTGTTTTCCACAAATACACATTTTTTATGTCTCAGCACAGTTCGACTCCAGTGGTCATCTGCGTCGTGTTTTTTTTCCAGCTGTGGTCTCAGACTTGGCAGTGAATAGATTTCCCTCATGTGCTCTATTAAAAAGACATTCAAATGCCTTTTCCCCCTTCTTGGCTCGGTGAACAAAGCTAAATAAACCTTAGCTCCACCAAACTTGAAGTTTCCCAGGAGTTCAGGCTTGATAGTGTATCTGATAAGCATTTAAAACCTTGAAGTTGCCCAGGAGTTCAGGCTTGATAGTGTATCTAATACACATTTAAAAAGTTGAACCGAGCTCCTGCACAGACACTCTTTTTTTCCTGAGGAGAGAAGAAAACAAAATGATACTTTGCTACAGGCCCTAATTGATGTCTTTATCTCTTTTCTTCAGCTCTGTAGTAATTACAAAACCAGTCAGAAGAAAGTGAAAACTGTGGAGAAGTTAACTTTTTCTGATATTGTTATGGAAATGTGCGTCTTTTCAAATCGTTGTGTATATATATCCATACCTTAAGCACGTCTCTGTAATGAAAGAAATTGGTTTGACACTAGTAGACATGCTTCCTCTTCACTAAGTGACAGACTGCATATTGATTGATGAAGGGAAATGGTCAATCCAATTAGAGTTGGATTGGTTTAACATCAGCGTGATTGAATCAAAAGTATTTCAGTTTTCTCATCGATCCTGCCAGAACATAGGCCTAGTAGCTGTACATATCTAGAAAGCCACGCCCTCTTTACAGGATATATGTAGTGCACTCCAAGACACTCATTAATGTGATCATTGGTGCACAGCAGACTTCCGGAGGTACAATACATGTGGATCAGAGCCCAGGGTAAATTGCATTTGGCCTGCCTGTACTGTTTAAAGTAACTGTCCACTGAAAATCTCAATTTTAAGTTCATATTCTGTTCATTTATACCCAAATAATGTTGTTGACTCGTTCTATACTCATATTTGTGGCTAAAGTATAAATAGGAGAAAACACTTCAAAAGCCCCACCTCAAATTTGTATTTCAAACAAAAATTGTATTTCCTCAGAGGATGTATTGGCCAATCAGCGGTCTAGAGGAGGATGAGTTGGCCAATCATTGGTCTACTCGCATTAATATTTTGAATGACCAGTATACTCCTACACCATTCTGTTGTTGGGTACGCCCACACCATTCCAGCACAGAAAAGCTTCTTTTTCACATACTTATTACCATTTTTGAAAGGAAAACTATTTCACTCATATTGTAAGTCATATTTCATAGAAATCTGGAAACACTGGACAGTTACTGTAGATCAGAATGCACCCTGACAGAGGATTATGTCACCCAGTTTTTTCCATACGGTTGCTGTGACCACTTACAAGAGTAATCGCCAATGTGTTTGGACGTTTTTAGTCAGAATGATTGGGTCATGTTATTGCTCTGTTCTCAAGTTAATTCATAAAAATAGTTCCTTGGCTGCACCCGCCATTTTGTTGCAGTTGTTCCCTCACAAAGAACATATTGTTCTGCGGTTCCGCTCGCCGCTAAGTTTTTGTTATTGTGTTACATAAGTGGCATAGCCAAGTCAAGGCTATTCTATTCTCTTTCATGTCCACATTTGAGCTGGCTGGACTTCTGTGTTCACACTGGCCAGTTGCCTCCTACAAATAACCTTACCCCCCGCATTCAAGCACCTCCTCGAAACATGTGTTGGAGAACAAGGTTACATTATCGAGCTATACACCAATGGAGAGCCAGAAACTCGAAAGAAACCTGCCTCGGGTGCATAATTAATCCTGAACTTTAGTTGGGGACAGCTTATAGCTCTGTAGCATATTGCTTAGCTCAACAAAGTGGTTCCAAGTTTGTCCTTCATTCTCTCCCTCCTGCCAATTTTAATATGGCCTGTCTTTTTGCGTCGGAAGCCTTGTGTCCAGTTCTACTTCATTGGCTTTTCCCTCCATTTTGTGCAGCTTTTGTCTGGAAGTCTAGTCCTGTAATCTTTAGGTCCGTTTTGGTGAAAAATAACCTTTATTTCGGTAATGATAATAAGCTAATTCTAATGTATAGTCAATGAGTGTTCTGTGCTGGTAACTTTAATTATTTACTAGGAGCACTGCTTATACCTATTGTGTAGATTTTTTGTAAATCTTTGTTTCAAGTTATTTGATTAAGTATGTGTTGTAAAGAAATATGGGTGTATAAACCCCATTTAATTTACTTAAAGCCACAATCTGGAGTTTGTGTTTCAGCAAAGAGCTACTCCTCCATGTTTACTTGTTTTATCACTTACCTATTCTGTTGTTTTGATATCCCAATACAGTTTTTGGTCTACATCCCAAATACGTAGATACTTTAAGGGCATATCATGTTATGACATTTGCCCATAGGATTCCATTCAATTTAGAAATGCATCTAAAATACCTTAGAACCACACATATCCATGTCCCACCAAAGACGTTGGAGAAATAACTTTTTCAAAAGTCCACTTTTTAATTACAGTACTTATACTTTTGCTAAAATAAGGAGTATTTTAGTCAATTGCATTAGGATCAGTGATTTATGTTTTATGTAAATCATTTGGGATTAACACACAACACATTTTGATTATTTATTGGATTAGTGCATCTCTAATAGAGGTCAGTACAATTTTTCAATTGGAAAGTATGCAACACTCATTACCGAAACATGTGTTCACATCTCAGAAACCTGCTTATTACGTAATGCACCAATATTTAGGAAATATTAGGAAAAATACAACTTAATCTGATAGTGTGCCTCTTGTTTAACCAAATATGTGTACATACAAATAGCATGTATACCCAAGTAATTATGACAAAAAACAAGATTCAGAAAAAGGTTAATGTAATGAGAGAAAAGACAAAATACATTGAAATAATTACATTTTGATGATATTTGTTTTCGGTGTTACATATACAGTGGGGCAAAAAAGTATTTAGTCAGCCACCAATTGTGCAAGTTCTCCCACTTAAAAAGATGAGAGAGTCCTGCAATTTTCATCATAGGTACACTTCAACTATGACAGACAAAATTAGTTAATTAATTGTTATTAATTAATTTGCAAATTATGGTGGAAAATAAGTATTTGGTCAATAACAAAAGTTTATCTCAATAGTTTGTTATATACCCTTTGTTGGCAATTCCAGAGGTCAAACGTTTTCTGTAAGTCTTCACAAGGTTTTCACACACTGTTGCTGGTATTTTGGCCCATTCCTCCATGCAGATCTCCTCTAGATCAGTGATGTTTTGGGGCTGTTGCTGGGCAACACAGACTTTCAACTCCCTCCAAAGATTTTCTATGGGGTTGAGATCTGGAGACACGGATCAGTCGTCCTGGTCCCTTTGCAGAAAAACAGCCCCAAAGCATGATGTTTCCACCCCCATGCTTCACAGTAGGTATGGTGTTCTTTGGATGCAACTCAGCATTCTTTGTCCTCCAAACACGACGAGTTGAGTTTTTACCAAAAAGTTATATTTTGGTTTCATCCAAATGCTCTCTAGCAAACTTCAGACGGGCCTGGACATGTACTGGCTTAAGCAGGGGGACACGTCTGACACTGCAGGAGTCCCTGGCGGCGTAGTGTGTTACTGATGGTAGGCTTTGTTACGTTGATCCCAGCTCTTTGCAGGTTATTCCCCCATGTGATTCTGGGATTTTTGCTCACCGTTCTTGTGATAATTTTGACTCCATGGGGTGACCTCTTGCGTGGAGCCCCAGATCGAGGGAGATTAGCAGTGGTCTTGTATGTCTTACATTTCCTAATAATTGCTCCCACAGTTGATTTCTTCAAACCAAGCTGCTTACCTATTGCAGATTCAGTCTTCCCAGCCTGGTGCAGGTCTACAATTTTGTTTCTGGTGTCCTTTGACAGCTCTTTGGTCTTGGCCATAGTGGAGTTTGGAGTGTGACTGTTTGAGGTTGTGGACAGATGTCTTTTATACTGATAACAAGTTCAAACAGGTGCGATTAATACAGGTAACGAGTGGAGGACAGAGAAGCCTCTTAAAGGAGAAGTTACAGGTCTGTGTGAGCCAGAAACCTTGCTTGTTTGTAGGTGACCAAATACTTATTTTCCACCATAATTTGAAAATAAAATCATTAAAAATCCTACAATGTGATTTTCTGGATTTTTTCTTCTCATTTTGTCTGTCATAGTTGAAGTGTACCTATGATGAAAATTACAGGCCTCTCATCTTTTTAAGTGGGAGAACTTGCACAATTGGTGGCTGTCTAAATACTTTTTTGCCCCACTGTAACTCCGGCCTTTTCATTAGGTGAGCAAAGTAAAAGGAAATATTAAAAAATCGATTTGTTTACTTTTTTGGACTTATAAACTGTTTGCGGTAATGAGAATTTTTGCATTGGAAATTGTTGTAAATGCATAATATCTGATCAATAAACACAACAATAATTATGAAATAAATACAGATCCTAATCATAGTGATCCAAGAGGATTTTTTATTTTTTTTGTCAAGTTCCAGTATTGTGAGAATCGCCCGGGTGGGTTTTGCACCCATTATGTATGGCCTCTCATATATAGTCGTATTCTAACCCTGTTTGTTACATGGTAATAGTCGCAAAGACCAGCTGCATCTACTACACACTCCCCCTTTTTAAGAGTGTCCTTTATGGTAGAAGACTTCTCTTCATTTATGGCTCTTGGCTGGCCACTTAAGTAGGATATGAACCTGAGAAGAGTAGACGCACATACGTGGGGAGTTTGTGTCATCTCACGCCCCCCGTGGATTTAAAAGCCTTCCTTAGCTCTCTGGTGGAGATGGACACATAAGTGGTCAGTTCCACCAGCATAGTATGGCTCGGTCACCCAGCTCTATATTAGCATCTGATTCACGCTGCTCCTTGCCACCAATTTACACCCGCAACAGATGTTTTATTTGGCCTTTACATATTTTATGGCCTCATTTGGGTCATTTTGGTACTATTTGCCAGTCCAGAGTCCAAGGGGGCTTTATTTGGCCTCCTTAGTGCCTGAGTAAAAAAAAAAAAAGAAGACCTTAATCAAACCCCATTTTCAAGGCTTTAAATCACAGCCTGCATGCAGTTTATCCTGATAAAAAATAATCATTTTCTATTTTTATAAAAGCCATGACCCTGACCATCAGAACCATTTATTGGAATGATTTCAAGCCAACCATGAAGTGTTTGTTTCTATGCAAATTCTAATTTCTCCGTGTGGCGAGAAAATATGCTCACCTCGGTTCATTTGTTTTTAATAACACAGGTTATGGTCTGCTAAGCTAGGCTAATGCTGGTGAGCTATAGATTTTTGCCAGTTTGCAGATGAAGTGAGTATTTGCACTCCACATTAGCTCATAACAGAGCCATATCTCCTTGATATTGATGAACCATTTTTTAGAGAGCCATTATTTTTCCCTCTACTTTCAGAAGTAGAATTTTAGTAGCATGATATTTAGTAGTATGCTATTTCCATCCCCAACCACATCTAGCTGGGATACCAAAGTGGAAAATTACATTGCAGGCCTGTTCTGTCGCCAACAAATTGGACATCACTGACGAATGACATCATTCCAAAGCAGCGTTGGTTTGCGTATCCTTGGGCCATTGTACATAGTGCACGGTTTGTTATAACACTCAATGCTTGTACAAATGCCTTTCAAACTAGCATGTCATTCCCCACAGCCAGAATGAATGGGGATCTGTTTAGGAGTCAATCTTTGTTTGCATAGCTAGATTGCAAAAAAAAAATGTTTGAAGAATAACATAAATTATACTAAAGGGTATTTCACAATGAGGATATGGAATGCAATGTTTTTTAACATTGTGCCCGCGCCAGGCTTTGACATACAGAATTCTGACTGCAGTCAACGTCTGCTCGAATGGAGGCCACCAGCAGCAGACTACAGAAATGCAAGAAGACCAAGCCCCCATTTGATCTTTAACTATGGGGGATATTGCTTGCTAAGCTTTTTTACATCTCCTTCAGTCTCCTCGACTTTACAGCTGTGCACACTTAACCGGATCTTGACGTCATCTTCCAGACCGCGCAGAAGTGGTTTTACATCACCGAGAAGAATCCTACTGGAATAAACGCATCAGACCCTGGGATAGTGTGAAGACTTTAACAGACAACACTGTGGAAATGAAATATGTGCCTGCTCCATTGTGCTGGGAGGACTTCAAACGACAGACCTACAATCATTTCTCCAGTGCTTTACAGTGCAATGGGTTGACTGTCACAGGTTATGCCATGCTCCCCACACTCTAGTCCTAGCCTGCCAGCCAGGCAGGCAGCCCTCGGTCCTCCTCTCCCACATATAGGCCAGAGCCAGAGACCTCGTGGAGTTTGTAGAGTTTAGTGGAGCGAGGGGTCAGGCAGGGAAAGGGTGGAGGTGGGGAAGAAAGGGGGGTCCCTCCAGTCCCCTTGAAAACAAGTGCTACCTCCTAACATCTGTCTAGACAGAATTAACATTCCGGGGAGTCGGGCCCTGATATGAAGAAATGTCATCTGGAATATATGTGCACGTCTCACATGATCTATTTCGGATTTGAGGCTCCATTTCTGCCCCGTTGAAGTGGCCGTAAAGCAAATGTTACTATAATCTCCCGATATAGACTTCCAAGGAGAGTTGGTTGTGTTGAGACTTCCTGAGGCAAAATTTCACGCTGCCCTTCTTTTTGAGACATTTTAAAACAATAACAAATTAAGACACAGGAGAAGCAGTTATCGTGAAGAGGAAATGTCTAGGAGCAACAACGGTTCAGCCTCAAAGTGACTGAAGATCACCATGCGCAATGCCAAGTGTCCGCTGGAGTGGTGTAAAGCTCGCCACCATTGGACTCTGGAGCAGTGGAAACGTTTTCTCTGGACTCATGGATCACACAACATCATCTGGCAGTCCGACTGACAAATCTGGGTTTGGCGGATGCCAGGAGAACGCTACCTGCCCGAATGCATAGTGCCAACTGTAAAGTTTGGTGGATGAATAATGGTCTGTTTTTCATGTTTCGGGCTAGGGAATCCTTAACGCCACAACATACAATGACATTCTAGACGATTCTGTGCTTCCAACTATGTGGCAACAGTTTCCTGTTTCAGCATGGCAATGCTCCCTTGCACAAAGTGAGGTCCATACAGAAATGGTTTGTCAAAATCAGTATGGAAGCACTTGACTGGCCTGCACAGAGCCCTGACCTCAACCCCATCGAACACCTTTGGGATGAATTGGAACGGCAACTGCAAGCCTGGCCTAATCGCCCAACATCAGTGCCCCACCTCACTAATGCTCTTGTGGCTGAATGGAAGGACGTTACTGCAGCAAGGTTCAAATAACTAGTGGAAAGCCTGCCCAGAAGGGTAGAGGCTGTTATAGCAGCAAAGGGGGGACCAACTCAATATTAATGTGCGTTATCTTGGAATGAGATGTTCGACAAACAGGTGTCCATATACTTTTTGTCATGTAGTATATAATATCACCTCAGAGGAGAGAGGGAGGGGGGTGTGACTGTCCTACCATGGTGGAATTTGTTGTTTCAGAATTGTCAAGAGAAGAAAATGGTGGGCCTACATACACAGTGAAGGCAACACAATTTAAATCATTTTCATGAATAGCCAGTCAATATTACAGTATTGTGTAGGATTGCAATTTCCGGTCCCCACACAGATCACAATTGCGTCGAGCAGACGGTGTCAATGGACGGTGGACCTTTGAAGCATGGCATGCGTGAATGTTGGCCGCAACCCCACAATACCGAATGTAATGAATTGTTAGTGGAATCAGCTAGAAAGCTTTGCAGCACCTCAGTGAGCACATACAGTGAACACACTGGAGTTCACTATAACTCTCATACCTTTGTTGGGCCAGCAATTGTTTTACATGCAAAGCCTGACGTTTGGAGGGAGAGAAGGTGTATTTTACAGTGGCAATTGGCTGAATGGCTGGCTGAACATGTTACCAATGAATTCCATCATGGCTTCTCATTCCACCGTCTACTACAGGACTCATGGTAAGGTACAGTTAATGTTCCCTGGGGCTGCTGAACCCTCTGACTCATTGTGGTTGGCTGTGTTTGGACCCTGAGCTACATGCAAATGCAGAATTTATGTAGCATGTAATTAAGAGACTGCTTAAGCATGGACATTCGAGCATTCAGCATTCAAGTCCAGGAGCGGTCAGTGAATGGCAATAGTTCCACGAGGACAGCCTTGCCGCTCTCCCAAAACACAATCCGCTGTGAAAAAGCCTGTCGGAGAACTGGCTGCCATTATCATATTAGTCTCAGCTAGACGGAATGCGATTTATGTCTGTCAGCTTCTTTCTCTTCTCCATACAGGACTCTTCAGAAGGCAGCCCCTAACATGGCTGAGGATGTGCACAGTCTGGCAACCTGTGGGAATGGTCTTTTGGTCTAAATACATAGTCTATCTATTGCGCTTCCTGATGTGGTGCTCATTGAAAGTGCTGTGATATGGAAGAAGGAAGACAGATCCAGAATGTGAAAGAACATCAATGCAAATCAGTGGAGTCTCCTCAGAGGATACATAGGGTAGCACCATGGTGTAGCCGGAGGACGGCTAGTTTCCATCCTCCTCTGGGTACATTGATTTCAATACAAAACCTAGGAGGCTCATGGTTCTCACCCTTTTCCATAGACTTACACAGTAATTATGACAACGTCCGGAAGACGTCCTCCAACCATCAGAGTTCTTGCAACATGAACTGACATGTTGTCCACCCAATCAAAGGATCAGAGAACAAATCTAGTACCGAAAGCATAAGATATAGCTAGCTATATCAAGAAAGGCATGTTTGAGATTAACCCTTGATGCTGTAGTTGCATGTCACAAAACTAGGGTTTCTCTAAGCCCCCTCTATAACAGTGAAGAGCCGGATGTAGAAGTAAAACAACTAACAAATCAGAATTCTATCTTTTGCTGTCGATAAGCTACAGTATGTGTTA
Source organism: Oncorhynchus keta (assembly GCF_023373465.1). Classification (NCBI taxonomy): domain Eukaryota; kingdom Metazoa; phylum Chordata; class Actinopteri; order Salmoniformes; family Salmonidae; genus Oncorhynchus; species Oncorhynchus keta. The sequence continues at coordinate 26,811,300 of NC_068431.1, forward strand.
TGCCACGAGAGTCCACGAGACTAGCATCAGTGCACACGACTGGCCGCAGCAGTGCCACCAACAGATTAACAGGTTCGCCCGGGGAATTGATGCAATTTCCCTACAAGTCTGTTTCCCTGGTTAACAGGTGCTTATAAAGGCTCTGAAGGGTGATGATACTGACACATAATCTAGAATTACTGATGACAAGGAGGCTATTTTGAGTCTTTGAAAACAACCAGTTTGACATTTTCCAGATTGTTTTCCCATTGGTCTATCCTGTTAGCATTTGTTACTTATGGTAAACATACAGTTAGTTGGTTCAAATAGTTTCAGTAACTCCTGAGTTATGAGCTAATCCTTTACATGGGGTTCTCTTACTCTCCCTGTCTACATAGCTGCTTCATATTCTGCCCATTTATTCTGGGGATAGATCTCAAGTATCTGATTAATGACACCGGGGGTAACTTGCACAATAAAGGCAGCAATTGAACCCGTGAACTCTGCTACCACACACCGCATTCCTAACCTAAATCCACAGGGGAGACATTTCACAGAAGAGCCCTCTACACAATGAGCCATGGCAGCAGAACAATATTTATGTGTGTCTAACCTCATACTGAATACTTGATACATACAGCCATAATCTGACCCCTTGACATTTATCTGGGGTAGAAGGTCAAATCAATATTTTGCTTTCAAATAACAATTTTTAACATCCACAGAGAATGTTCCCTATTGCTTTATTTTCGTAAGATAATATATATTTCTGGTGGGTACATTCCACGGAGTAAAAACAGCAGAGCTTTAGGAAATTCTGGTTTTAATCAAGGCTAAGAAACCCTTGGATAACTTTAAATCCAACCTGACTCAATGCAAGCTTTGACCAGACAGCTTTGTTGAGTATGAACGTTTTTTTACTGAAGGAATGCACAATAACATTTCTCTGACTTTCGGCTCGCAGTGAAGTCTCCATTGAGGCGAGATTTCTAATTGCCTTAAACTCAAAGCCCTCTTTTACTAAAGATGTGTTCAACCAATCAACTTTGTTTCCAAGCATATGTAAGCATTGTATTGCTTTGTAACTTTCTGTTTAGAGTTAACATATTACTGAATGCCTCTTGTATTGGAAGCCAAATATATGTGGTAGACTGCTGTCTTCTCTCCCGAATGGAAGTTGATCATCATTACATTGTGGTTGGTCTCTGCTGTTGTTGTTTTTTGAAACTGTTGCGTTGGATCTCCTCTCTGCTACAACCTTCATCTATTTTTGTCCTGTGTATAGGGCAATATCTCACTGTTCACTCCTTAATTAAAGTCACACAAACCAATTGCCAATGCTCAAATCAAAATCAAATCTAATTTTATTTGTCACATACACATGGTTAGCAGATGTTAATGCGAGTGTAGCGAAATGCTTGTGCTTCTAGTTCCGACAATGCAGTAATAACCAACAAGTAATCTAACTAACAATTCCAAAACTACTGTCTTATACACACAAGTGTAGAGGGATAAAGAATATGTACATAAAGATATATGAATGAGTGATGGTACAGAGCGGCATAGGCAAGATACAGTAGATGGTATCGAGTACAGTATATACATATGAGATGAGTATGTAAACAAAGTGGCATAGTTAAAGTGGCTAGTGATACATGTATTACATAAAGATGCAGTAGATGATATAGAGTACAGTATATACGTATACATATGAGATGAATAATGTAGGGTATGTAAACATTATATTAGGTAGCATTGTTTAAAGTGGCTAGTGATATATTTTACATAATTTCCCATCAATTCCCATGATTAAAGTGGCTGGAGTTGAGTCAGTGTGTTGGTAGCAGCTACTCAATGTTAGTGGTGGCTGTTTAACAGTCTGATGGCCTTGAGATAGAAGCTGTTTTTCAGTCTCTCGGTCCCAGCTTTGATGCACCTGTACTGACCTCGCCTTCTGGATGATAGCGGGGTGAACAGGCAGTGGCTCGGGTGGTTGTTGTCCTTGATGATCTTTATGGTCTTCCTGTAACATCGGGTGGTGTAGGGGTCCTGGAGGGCAGGTAGTTTGCCCCCGGTGATGCGTTGTGCAGACCTCACTACCCTCTGGAGAGCCTTACGGTTGTGGGCGGAGCAGTTGCCGTACCAGGCGGTGATACAGCCCAACAGGATGCTCTCGATTGTGCATCTGTAGAAGTTTGTGAGTGCTTTTGGTGACAAGCCAAATTTCTTACCAGCATCGGTGTTATTGACCAGAAACATGGTTTTCATTTTGGAGGGAAAATGCCTTCCATAAATTGTACTCTTGTCAGATGTCTTGCCTTCTTAATCATAGCTGATTTTAAGCTCGTCCATAATATTTTAGGATTCTGCCTCATCACATTGCCAGAGGATGGCTAAGTAGACCAGTTAAGCCAGTATTTGCCAACTCAGTGCTTGGCTTTTGAACAGTCAGTCCTCGTGCCCTCCTGCAACATGGTTTGTATTATTACTGCAGTGTTTAGGGAGACCAGAGATAAACGCACTACTGTTAGCATTCAAAATAGCGCACACATGCCAGTATTCATAAACCTTGGCTATGAAGAAACGTTGAATAAACATGGCTTTTGTTAGCCTCTAAACCCCTTCAGTAGAAGGATCAGAGCTGGTGTACATATAAATCCAGACCCAATGTGGGTTATTGCTTTCAGGAGGGTTGTAAGAAAGAGAACGACTCAAAATACTTACTGAAGCTTTAAATCTACTCGTTAATGAGATGAAAGGGTGTGAGGAGAAATGAAAGAAAAATATACTATCTTTTAGAGAAAGTCAATCTTTGTTAGTGCTATGTTTTTGTTTAGCATGTCTCCCTTATGGCCCCCGTATTGAAATCATTAATTTTCACACGTTAATTTTCACCCCTTTAAATATCCGCTGCATGCTTTTGACAATTTAGACTCTGTGCCATTGTGTGTGCTCTTGTGAGTGCTGATAATCAGCCATTAATGGTGCTCTGAGGCCAGTAGCCATGCAAATTCATATGTATTAAATATACGCCTTTTCGTCTTGGTGTGCGCTAATGGACTTGTGTGGCAGAGACTTTTTTCCCCCTCTTTTTTTCCCTCCTCTTTCTTTGACCTTTCACATGGAGTTTTCTAGAAGAGCCCTATAAGAACTAATTTGCATAAAAGGTCCCACCCATTCAATAGCCAGGCATCCCTGATTTATGGTGGCCATTTATAAAGGTGTCATATTAAATATACCTCATAAAGTTCCCATGCTATGTCATAGTGCAAGGGGGCAATGCTGAGAGAAATAAACTGATTTGTGTAGATAAAGATTACTCAGAGGAGTCATTTGAAGGTTAAAGACTACGTCATAATTATATATAATTTGAAAAGAGATGGCAACTCTGATCAGGCCCTACACCCAAACAAGGTCACTGCGTTCATCCACCTCTGGCCTGCTCGCCTCCCTACCACTGAGGAAGTAGAGTTCCCGCTCAGCCCAGTCAAAACTGTTCGCTGCTCTGGCCCCCCAATGGTGGAACAAACTCCCTCACGACGCCAGGACAGCGGAGTCAATCACCACCTTCCGGAGACACCTGAAACCCCACCTCTTTAAGGAATACCTAGGATAGGATAAAGTAATCCTTCTCACCCCCCTTAAAAGATTTAGATGCACTATTGTAAAGTGGCTGTTCCACTGGATGTCATAAGGTGAATGCACCAATTTGTAAGTCGCTCTGGATAAGAGCGTCTGCTAAATGACTTAAATGTAAATGTAAAATGTAACTCGAGTCTGAGACTCAAGTCGCAAAGAAAATTACTTGCAACTTGACTTAGACTCGTGATCAATAGACTTGACTTGGGCTAGACGAGAGACTTGTGAACAAGTCAGTACTGGGATAAGTTTTAGTTGTGCATTCTACAGAGAATCTGGAGTATAATGCCAGTGGCAAAAAACTAAATGCTGTTTGCAAAACTTATGGAATTAACATTAAAGATGCTGGCGCAACAACATCTAACTTTGTCCGACATTTGAAAATTCACTGCGAAAGGTCAGTTAGGCTAGCTAGCTAACCACGTTACAATGTGGTTAGACTAATAACAGCTTGTTTAGCAGATGCCAGCTTGATATATCTAGCTTTCTTGTGTGTCATCTTTTAGCGAACTGGAAATGTATTACTGTCGAATAATTCTTGAAAGGTTAAGAGGTGGGTTAGCTAGGCCTACTTGTTAGCAGAGATTATTAAGTTACATCTCGGCGATATACATATCACTCTGAGATGTAATATAGTTTCTGTTGTAGCCTGGTCCTAGGAAGTAACTTAGTATAAAATGAGAGTTCAAAGCATGCAACTTCTTGGACATTTCTGCTGAAAAATCCCATAGACCATATACAGTGGGGCAAAAAAGTATTTAGACAGCCGCCAATTGTGCAAGTTCTCCCACTTAAAAAGATGAGGCCTGTAATTTTCATCATAGGTACACTTCAACTATGACAGACAAAATGAGATTTTTTTCTCCAGAAAATCACATTGTAGGATTTTTTATGAATTTATTTGTAAATTATGGTGGAAAATAAGTATTTGGTCACCTACAAACAAGCAAGATTTCTGGCTCTCACAGACCTGTAACTTCTTCTTTAAGAGGCTCCTCTGTCCTCCACTCGTTACCTGTACTAATGGCACCTGTTTGAACTTGTTATCAGTATAAAAGACACCTGTCCACAACCTCAAACAGTCACACTCCAAACTCCACTATGGCCAAGACCAAAGAGCTGTCAAAGGACACCAGAAACAAAATTGTAGACCTGCACCAGGCTGGGAAGACTGAATCTGCAATAGGTAAGCAGCTTGGTTTGAAGAAATCAACTGTGGGAGCAATTATTAGGAAATGTAAGACATACAAGACCACTGATAATCTCCCTTGATCTGGGGCTCCACGCAAGATCTCACCCCGTGGGGTCAAAATGATCACAAGAACGGTGAGCAAAAATCCCAGAACGACAAGAGGGGTCCTAGTGAATGACCTGCAGAGAGCTGGGACCAAAGTAACAAAGCCTACCGTCAGTAACACACTACGCCGCCAGGGACTCAAATCTTGCAGTGCCAGACGTGTCCCCCTGCTTAAGCCAGTACATGTCCAGGCCCATCTGAAGTTTGCTAGAGAGCATTTGGATGATCCAGAAGAAGATTGGGAGAATGTCATATGGTCAGATGAAACCAAAATATAACTTTTTGGTAAAACCTCAACTTGTCGTGTTTGGAGGACAAAGAATGCTGAGTTGCATCCAAAGAACACCATACCTACTGTGAAGCATGGGGTGGAAACATCATGCTTTGGGGCTATTTTTCTGCAAAGGGACCAGGACGACTGATCCGTGTAAAGGAAAGAATGAATGGGGCCATGTATCGTGAGATTTTGAGTGAAAATCTCCTTTCATCAGCAAGGGCATTGAAGATGAAACATGGCTGAGTCTTTCAGCATGACAATGATCCCAAACACACCGCCCGGGCAACGAAGGAGTGGCTTCATAAGAAGCATTTCAAGGTCCTGGAGTGGCCTAGCCAGTCTCCAGATCTCAACCCCATAGAAAATCTTTGGAGGGAGTTGAAAGTCCGTGTTGCCCAGCAACAGCCCCAAAACATCACTGCTCTAGAGGAGATCTGCATGGAGGAATGGGCCAAAATACCAGCAACAGTGTGTGAAAACCTTGTGAAGACTTACAGAAAAACTGTTTCCCAACAAAGGGTATATAACAAAGTATTGAGATAAACTTTTGTTATTGACCAAATACTTATTTTCCACAACAGGATTTTCTGGATTTCTTTTCTCATTTTGTCTGTCATAGTTGAAGTGTACCTATGATGAAAATGACAGGCCTCTCTCGTCTTTTTAAGTGGGAGAACCTGCACAATTGGTGGCTGACTAAATACTTTTTTGCCCCACTGAATATTTGTTTGTGTCCTTGTACTTCCATCTCAAGTAAGCAGCAACTATCCATCATGTTGTTCATCTGCAGGCTCACTGAATTCTGCAAAGCAAAGGTGGCCAGTGCAAGGACAGAAGGACAGAGCAGCATTGACTCATTCTTGACCAAAACAGGTGTCCATGTGTACAGCCAGGGCCACCCCAGGCAGAAGGCCATAACAGAGGCTTTACTGCTAGACCTGATCATTTCCTACAACCTGCCTATGTCCTTAGTGGACAACCCTCACTTTAGACATTTCATGTTAGTGGTTGATGACAAATATAGACCAGTATGTAGGCCCATGTAGACCAGGTGCCTGCATGACTTAACACTGAACACAGAGGCTATAATCAAAAGTGCCCTAGAGAAGACAGAATCAGTGTCTGTCACTGTAGATATATGGACTGACAGGACCATGAGGGGCTTCATGGGAGTAACGGCCCATTACATGGTCAACGGAAGAGAAAAAAACTTTCAGACTGGAGTCAGTTCTGTTGAGCTGTGATAGATTCACAGGGTCACACACTGGGGAAATAATCAGTAATACATTTGAAGTAATATGTGATAATTTTGGCATAAAACGTAAATGATATATCATATGTGATAATTCTGAAAATATAAAAAAGGCCTTCACAGTTTGTTTCCCCAAAGCAAGCAATGATCATGATGATGATGTGGATAACCCCAGCCTATGGGAATAATTTGGTGAAGAGTACAATGCTGATGTAGAAGTATCCAAACCAACTGCAGGCAACAGCACTTACAGTGTTTTGCCCATTCATTACAACTGGTGATTAGAGATGGACTGAAGGAAACAAAAGTCATAAACAGTGCGATGGCTAAGGTAATTAAACTTTGCAGCTTACTACATATTATCTGTGGTCTGAAAGAAGCATTTGAAGATGAGTTCGGAGCCAGACGTAGTATCCCTGCTGCTTTAACATCCTCCTGCTTGTTAAAGCAGTCACCAATCTGAATCAACAAAGCCCAAATACTCTACTTGAGGCCCAAGGACACAAGGAGCTCTGCTTATCACCAAGAGAATGGAGACAGCTATTGGAGCTAGTGGACATTTTGAACCCTTTTGTCCAGGCCACCAACTTTACTCAGGGGGAGAAAGTGGTGACTCTCAGTGCTGCCCTTCCTTGTGTACTGTCGCTAAACTATCATATGCAAAGTATACTGAGCACAAGTCGTCACCTAGTCAGTCTAGTAAAAGCACTGCAGCAGTCACTCAAACGCCAATTCCAGTGGTTGTTTGTGAATGTCAGAATGGAGCACTCGGATGAACAGGCAACAAAACGTTCATTTGGTGACAAAGTATACATAATGGCTTCACTGCACTCTTTCTGCCTGTTCTGGCTTGATCATGAAGTCCTCATACCACATGAAGATAAAGCTGAATTGAAGGAGAGTCTGATTCGTAGGTACAATGCATTGCAACATTTTCTATGTCACTTGCATCCAAATAATGTTTTTTTAATGTATAATGTATACTGTTATATTCTTGAACGTATACATAATTTAAAAAAATAATAATTCAGACCTTGTTTTGGCTGATGCATGGAAAGCCACCGTTACAAAGAGCAGTAGTGGAGTAGAATAACAACCACACCACCTGCCAAAACCTCCAGACTGTTCTCTGACTACCGCAACAAGATCAGCAAGAAGAAAGGAGACAAAGTCATGTCAGAGCAGAAATTATTTGCTACATTGAAGTATCTTTTGAAGAAAATGAAGTTAATTGCCTGGATTTTTGGAGAATCCACGCAAAAGACTTTCCAAGGCTCAAGCAGGTAGCAATGACAGTGTTGGCTGTGCCTGCCACCAGTGCCTCAGTGTTTAGTCATGGAGGCCCCATCATGCACCCTCATCGTGCCAGGCTCAGTGCAAGAACGCTGACAAACTTGATCTTTCTTTAATGTAACCTGTCTGCAACATAAATGTTCTCTGTCTTAGAGCAGAAGACGTAATTTGATATATAGGACACTTTAGTGGTGCAGTTATTGAACAGTTTGCTTGTCATTAATCTTCCCTCACCAGAGATTTTCTGTTTGTGTGACAGAATGAAGTGAAATATAGACAATGTCTGCCACAAAATACCATGAGCTTTCAAAGGTTATGTTAGCTTTTTTTCATATCCGGTACAATTACTTTTATTAATGTAAACTGTCTACATTTTAAAAGGAAATGTATTTTGATGTAAATAGTGCCTGATGTGCTTTCTTTCATACAAGACGAATGAACAAGGGAGTCTTTTCAAATAATTTACAATGTTTACAGACCTAACCCACAGTGGGCAGAAATACATTGCCGAAAGGGAATTGAGACTTGACTTAGACTTGGCCCTAAAAGACTTGACTTGACTTGGTCTCTACCTCAAAGACTTCTGAACATCTGTCATTTGAATCCATTGAGTGGATAGGCCTACCCTTGTCAATTTATTTGAAGCATTATCTTCCATTTATTCCATAAGGAATACCCTATGTGTGTATGTTGTCATAATATAGCCACCATACTGTATTACCATGTTGGTCACAATGACTTTGTTCATAATTCCCAGTCTTTAGTCACAAAGTTTGTTGTTTATCAGCTGGAGGGATCAAATACCCCACAATGCCATCAAATGTCATGGGAATACTCAGCCATTTTGTGTCTTGTCCTTGACTTGTAGACATGTATGTGGTGTGAGTTGACGTAATGTTGGCTGGTTTCGGAGCTAATGCTGAGTGTGGCCAGTGTGTGGCACGTGCTCCCAAAGACAAAAGGAAATCAGTGAAACTCCTGTTGCAGATCTGTAGAAAGAAATGTAATACAGCTCCACTCTCCCCTCTGGCCCTATTAATTTCACACTTGGTAGCCTACCGCCGTAACATGTGACCTAATCTTCCCCAACCTTCAACTTCAGGTATCAATGGCTTGTAAGTTTTGTCAGTGCTCCACACTCAGTTTCGCCTTCGCCGAAGGTCTTTCACATCAAATACTGTCATTTGAAGAGGCAGAACAACTCTTCACTCAGTGAGGATACTGCAATCTTGCCTCACTGGTGGCTCTTTAGCTAATGCTAATGCATGGTTTATAGGTTAAAGATGTTTTTTGGCACTTATCTACTTTTTCCTTCTCTTTTCTCCCATGATGCTGTGCTGACATTGGCTGTACTTTTCTTCATCATGATAAGGTAAGATACCTATTCTCTTAAAGATAATTAAATCAACATGCAAGGTGTTCCTTGCAGTCAAACACAACAGTTAATGAGATCCAGTACCACAACTCTGCATGGATGCATTATAGCCTATTGATTAGCAACGCATCTTAAGATCATAATTTGATCATGAGTTGTGGTCCTTCTGTGGCTCAGTTGGTAGAGCATGGCGCTTGTAACGCCAGGGTAGTGGGTTCGATTCCTGGGACCACCCATACGTAGAATGTATGCACACATGACTGTAAGTCGCTTTGGATAAAAGCGTCAGCTAAATGGCATATATTATTATTATGAGTTATACACATCCTAATGTGAAGACCATCCTTGATAACGTCAACATACCCCAGCTTATCATTCATCATATGAAGATAGCTATGACATTCAAGACGTAGAAGGTATGTCAGATAAGATGGAGGAAATAGCCTTCTGCCGTTGCCCTCATCACGGGTTCAGTAGCAATGTCTGAGTTCAGTTCTGGGGTTAGCTTTACAAGGCTCCTTGAACATCCTCCTGTAGGCTCCAGGGAAGGTTTGATGTTCAAAGGATCCCCCTGAAGCCATCTTCTATACTTCACAGAGATAAGGAGAACATTTCCTCTTTCATTTTGTTTTTCTACCTATCACACTTGCCTCGTATTCTCCCAGGGCACTAATAGAAAGTGTTAAGTGGACACTTGGTTTTTAATTTATCTGGATACTGCTTTATGTACTGGCAAATCTCCTGGGAAAGTGGAAATCTCCACTGTCAAAAAACAGGCATGTGTGTCTATGACAGCCAGTGTGTGTGTGTCCCTCCATTCAATCCTGATAAGTGGAAGTGACAACTTCAACAGAGGTTTTTGCTCAGGGCTATAGCCATTGTCATCAGAGAGAAGCCAAACATGGTGTCGGAGCCAAGGCCATCTTTCCAACATTGTTTCAGCTCTGACAGTGCAGCCAGATAGAAGCGCCTTTTACCACAGCTATGTCCATAGACTTGTTCACTGCATCACAGATGCATTTTTTCTAATGCTCCTTTGTCGCCACAATCACTGAATACAAAGACATTTGTGCTACCAAGGTCCAAAATGAAAGGAAACACTGACATAGTGTCTTAATAGGGCGTTGGGCCGCCAGAACAGCTTCAATGCTCCTTGGCATAGATTCTACATGTTCTAAGTGTCTGGAAGTCTATTGGAAGGAGGTGACACCATTCTACCACAATAAATCCAGTAGTTATTGATGGAAAACATTGTCTCAGGCACTCCAGAATATCCCAGAAGTGTTTAGTTGGGTTGAGAACTGGTGACTGAGACATACACACACCCTTTAAACTCCCTATGCTCCTTTGACACCTCTTTCAAAGTCACTGAGATCTCTTCTTCTAGCCATGGAGCCAAAAAAATGGGGACCCGGGCATTTTTATACATGACCCTGAGAATGATGGGATGTTAATTTGTGTCATTAACTCGGGAATAGAGGTCGACCGATTAATCAGCCATTTAATTAGGGCCGATTTCAAGTTTTCATAACAATCGGTAATCAGCATTTTTGGACACTGATTGTGGCCAATTCGTTTTTTTTAACCTTTTATTTAACTAGTCAATTCAGTTAAGAACACATTATTATTTTCAATGACGGCCTAGGAAAGGTAGGTTAACTGCCTTGTTCAGGGGCAGAACGAAAGATTTATACCGTGTCAGCTTGGGGAATCGATCTTGCAACCTTCCAGTTACTAGTCCAATGCTCTAACCACCTGCCTTACATTGCACTCCACGAGGAGCCTGCGTGGCAGGCTGACTACCTCTTACTTGAGTGCAGCAAAAAGCCAAGGTAAGTTGCTAGCTAGCATTAAACGTATCTTATAAAAAGCAATCAATCTTAACATAATCACTAGTTAACTACACATGGTTGATTTTCTTTAAAATCAATACACAAGTATATATTTTTTAACCTGCACATTTAGTTAATATTGCCTGCTAACATGAATTTCTTTTAACTAGGGAAATTGTGTCACTTCTCTTACGTTCCGTGCAAGCAGTCAGGATATATGCAGCAGTTTGGGCCGCCTGGCTCGTTGCGAACTGTGTGAAGACCATTTATTTCTGACAAAAACCGTAATTAATTTGCCAGAATTGGACATAATTATGACATATCATTGAAGGTTGTACAATGTAACAGCAATATTTAGACTTCGGGATGCCACCCGTTAGATAAAATACGGAACGGTTCCGTATTTCACTGAAAGAATAAATGTTTTGTTTTCAAAATGATTGTCTCCGGATTTGACCATATTAATGACCTAAGGCTCGTATTTCTCTGTTTTATTATGTTATAATTAAATCTATGATTTGATATTTGATAGAGCAGTCTGACTGAGCGGTGGTAGGCAGCAGCAGGCTCGTAAGCATTCATTCAAACAGCACTTTTGTGTGTTTGCCTGCAGCTCTTTGCTGTGCTTCAAGCACTGAGCTGTTTATGACTTCAAGCATATCAACTACCGAGATTAGGCTGGTGTAACCGATGTGAACTAGCTATCTAGTTAGCGGTGTGTGCACAAATAGCGTTTCAATCGGTAACGTCACTCGCTCTGAGACCTTGAAGTAGTAGTTCCCCTTGCTCTGCAAGGGCCGCAGCTTTTGTGGAGCGATGGGTAACGATGCTTCGAGGGTGGCTGTTGTCGATGTGTTCCTGGATCGAGGCCAGGTAGGGGCGAGGAGAGGGAAGGAAGCTATAATGTTACACTTTCAATACTAAGGTGCCTATAAGAACATCCAATAGTCAAAGGTACTGTATATGAAATACAAATGGTATAGAGAGAAATAGTCATATAATTCCTATAATAACTACAACCTAAAACTTCTTACCTGGGAATATTGAAGACTCATGTTTAAAGGAACCACCAGCTTTCAGATGTTCTCAAGTTCTGAGCAAGGAACTTAAACGTTAGCTTTTTTACACGGCACATATTGCACTTTTACTTTCTGCTCCAACACTTTCTTTTTGCATTATTTAAACCAAATTGAAGATGTTTCATTATTTATTTGAGGCTAAATTGATTTTGTTGATGTATTATATTAAGTGGAAAAAAATAGTTAATTCAGTATTGTTGTAATTGTCATTATTACAAATAAATAAATGTTAAAACGTTTTTTTAAATCGGCCGATTTAATCGGTATCGGTTTCGGCGTTGAAAAATCATAATCGGTCGACCTCTACTCAGGAACCACACCTGTGTGGAAGCACCTGCTTTCAATATACTGTACTTTTATCCGTCATTTACTCAACTGTTTCCTTTAGTCAGTTACCCGTCTTTCCCTGTTGCTCACTGTTCTCTCCAGTTTTTCTCCTTTATGGGATGGTACTGTGAATAGGCTTAGGCCTAGTCTTGTGTGGACTAACAGTAGTGTACAGAAATAAAGATGTGAACATAATTAATTGAACAAAAGCAAACAGACAGTTGGTTAATTGGTACTCCCAGTCATGTGATAGGTGGAAGCTTAGGACTCACTAGTCTAAAGTGACTTCCTCTTTTTTTAATTGTACCTTTATTTAACTAGGCAAGTCAGTTAAGAACAAATTCTTATTTTCAATGATGGCCTAGGAACAGTGGGTTAACTGCCTGTTCAGGGGCAGAATGACAGATTTGTACCTTGTCAGCTCGGGGGTTTGAACTTGCAACCTTCCGGCCTAAGCCTTACTTTCATCCCTTTTTTCGCTTCAGCTCAGACTAAGGAGACTATTGAGAAACACCTGCAGTGACTTCTTTTCTTTCACGTTCAGGGTTCTCTGCCTTCCCACCCTTAGCCATGCTAGTCACGTTTCCAAGGAGCTGATAGCACAGGAATTTGAAATGTTGAAACGGCACTGATATATTTATTTATTACTGTCACCTTTTTAGTCGTGAAGATTTGTGACAGGGCATTTGCAACATTATTGAGGGTGTTTGCCCAGGCAGGCTAGGGGCCTCGGCAGATTATGTCGCCAGTGAAAAGGTTCCAGGTTCTCTCATTACTCCTGAATGGTTAAAATGCGGGGGAGTGGGAAGTTTGACGAGACAAGATTGCTACTGCTACTACCAAGGAAAGATTCCTCAGAAGAGGAGGTGATGGGAGGGGGGTACACACATTGCCTCTAGTAACGTTTTGTGGCTAATCGTAGTGTAGGAAGGTGAGAGTGCAACACTGCAAGTGTCAGGGACATGTCTTGTCATCAAGGGCCTGTTATATCTCACTGAGCCACCATTTTGGATGATGAAGGGGAGCAGGCTTGTGTCCTAGTGACAAAATAACAAATCTGGGCTGGTTCAACTGTACTACTGTACTCAAGCACAGCTCTCTGTACTGTAGCATTTGTCATTTCATGTAAGCTATCAAGTACCTTATCCCTGACCTTGTGGAATCATTCACCATCTTTCTGAGATACTGTGGAACAGAGGCACGGGCCAGAAGACATGTGGAATGCAAATGTCTGCAGCGCCTGAACCTCCAGTCTCCTCTGGTCTCTGAGAAACAATAGGCCAATTCTTTGTTAGACATATTGAGCATTGTCCCTCTCTATCTCTCATCTCCACCCCTCCCCTCATAAAAGATCTCCACTTACCCACTGTTGTAGTGGATGATGGGCCTTCATTGCAGATGTTAATAGTCTATTGTTGAGCGTGATGTAGTGTCTGCTCAAGAGGGGGAGAGTGGTGGGGAAATGAGCCAGTCAGACATAGACAGTGGAATGGATGGTGAGGGAACGGGCAATGGGGACTCAGAGCATTTCGTATTATTCAGTATGTAAATCAGAGATACTCCATTTACTTTACAGTGTATTCTGCAAGTATTCAGACCTGTTCCATGTTTCCAAATGTGGTACATTACAGCCTCATTCTAAAATGTATTAATAAAACATTTCTCAACACAATACCTACCCATAATGACAAAGCAAAAATAGGATTTTAGAAATACTTTCAAATGTATTAAAACTAATAAACAGAACAACCTTATTTACATATGTATTCAGACTCTTTGCTATGAGAATTGAAATTCAGCTCAGGTGCATCCTGTTTCCATTGATCATCATTGAGATGTTTTTACAACTTGTTTGGAGTCCACCTGTGTTAAATTCAATTGATTGGACATGATTTGGAAAGGCACACACCTGTCTATATAAGGTCCCACAGTTGACAGTGCATGTCAGAGCAAAAACCAAGCCACGAGGTCGAAGGAATTGTCTGTAGAGCTCCGAGACTTGATTGTGTCGAGGCACAGATCTGGGGAAGGGTACCAAAATATTTATGCAGCATTGAAGGTCCGCAAGAACACAGTGGCCTTCATCATTCTTAAATGGAAGAAGTTTGGAACCACCAAGTCTCTTCCTAGAGCTGGACACCTGGCCAAACTGAGCAATCAGAGGAGAAGGGTCTTGGTCAGGCAGGTGACCAAGAAAACGATGGTCACTCTGACAGAGCTCCAGAGTTCCTCTGTGGAGATGGGAGAACCTTCCAGAAGGACAACCATCTCTGCAGCACTCCACCAATCAGGCCTTTATGGTACAGTGGCCAGACGGAAGCCACTCCTCAGTAAAAGGCACATGACAGCCTTCTTGTAGTTTGCCAAAAGGAACCTAAAGATCTCAGACCATGAGAAACAAGATTCTCTGGTCTGATGAAACCATGATTGAGCTACTTGGTCTGGAGGAAACCTAGCTTCATCCCTATTGTGAAGCATGGTGGTGGCAGCATCATGTGGTGGAGATGTTTTTCAGTGGCAGGGACTGGGAGACTAGTAAGGATCAAGGCAAAGATGAACAGAGCAAAGTACAGAGAGGTCCTTGATGAAAACCTGCTCCAGAGCACTCAGGACCTCAGACTGGGGCGAAGGTTTCACCTTCCAACAGGACAAAGTTCCGAAGCACACAGCCAAGACAACTTCCGGCGCCGACAGAGATGGCCGCCTCGCTTCCGTTCCTAGGAAACTATGCCGTATTTAGTTTTTTATGTGTTATTTCTTACATTGTTACCACAGGTGATCTTAGATTTTATTACATACAGTCGGGAGGAACTATTGGATATAAGAGCAGTGTCAACTCACCAACATTACGACCACGAATACGACTTTCCCAAAGCGGATCCTCTGTTTTGCCTACCATCCAGGACAATGGATTGGATCCCAGCCGGCGACCCAACGCCGTAGAAGGGGCAGACGGACCGGTCTTCTGGTCAGGCTCCGTAGACAGGCACATCGCGCACCGCTCCCAAGCATACTACTCGCCAATGTCCAGTCTCTTGACAACAAGGTAGATGAAATCCGAGCAAGGGTTGCATTCCAGAGAGACATCCAAGACTGTAACGTTTTTTGTTTCACAGAAACATGGCTCACTCGAGACACGCTATCTGAGTCGGTATAGCCACCTGGTTTCTTCACGCATCGCGCCGAAAGAAACAAGCAACTCTCTGGTAAGAAGAAGGGCGGGGGTGTATGCCTTATGATTAACGAGACGTGGTGTGATCATAACAACATACAGGAACTGAAGTCCTTTTGTTCACCTGACTTAGAATTCCTCACAATCAAATGCCGACCGCATTATCTACCAAGAGAATTCTCTTCGATCATAATCACAGTCGTGTATATTCCCCCCAAGCAGACACAGACGGCCCTGAAAGAACTTCATTGGACTCTATGTAAACTGGAAACCACATATCCTGAGGCTGCATTTATTGTAGCCGGGGATTTTAACAAGGCTAATCCTAAAACAAGGCTCCCCAAATTCTAGCAGCATATCGATTGTGCTACCAGGGCTGGCAAAACCCTAGACCACTGTTATTCTAACTTCCGCGACGCATATAAGGCCCTCCCCCGCCCTCCCTTCGGAAAAGCTGACCACGACTCCATTTTGTTGCTCCCAGCCTATAGACAGAAACTAAAACAGGAAGCTCCCGTGCTCAGGTCTGTTCAACGCTGGTCCGACCAATCGGATTCTACACTTCAAGATTGCTTCAATCACGTGGACTGGGATATGCGGCGAACAACAACATTGACGAATACGCTGATTCGGTGTGCGAGTTTATTAACAAGTGCATCGGTGATGTTGTACCCACAGCGTCTATTAAAACATTCCCCAACCAGAAACCGTGGATTGAGAGCAGCATTCGTGCAAAACTGCTTTTACCACTGCTTTTAATCAGGGCAAGGTGACAGGAAACATGACTGAATAGAAAACAGTGTAGCTATTCCCTCCGCAAGGCAATCAAACAAACTAAGCGTCAGTACAGAGACAAAGTGGAGTCGCAATTCAACGGCTCAGACGTGAGAGGTATGTGGCAGGGTCTACAGTCAATCACGAACTAAAAAAGAAAAACCATGCCCGTCGCGGATCACGATGCCTTGCTCCCAGACAGACTAAACAACTTTTTTGCTAGCTTTGAGGACAATACAGTGCCACTGACATGGCCCGCTATCAAAACCTCCTTCACTGTAGCCAACGTGAGTAAAACATTTAAACGTGTTTACCCTCGCAAGGCTGCAGGCCCAGACGGCATCGCCGGCCGCGTCCTCAGAGCATGCACAGACCAACTGGCCTGTGTGTTTACAGACATATTCAATCAATCCTTATCCCAGTCTGCTGTCCCCACATGCTTCAAGAGGGCCACCATTGTTCCTGTTCCCAAGAAAGCTAAGGTAACTGAGCTAAATGACTACCGCCATGTAGCACTCACTTCCGTCATCATAAAGTGCTTTGAGAGACTAGACAAGGATCATATCACCTCCACCCTACCTGACGCCCTAGACCCACTCCAGTTTGCTTATCGCCTCAATAGGTCCACAGACGACGCAATCGCCATCACACTGCACATTGCTCTAACCCATCTGGACAAGAGGAATACCTATGTAAGAATGCTGTTCATCGATTACAGCTCAGCATTTAATACTATAGTACCCTCCAAACTCGTCATTAAGCTCGAGACCCTGAGTCTCGACCCCGCCCTGTGCAACTGGGTCCTGGACATCCTGACGGGCGGGCCCCCAGGTGGTGAGAGTAGGTAACAACATCTCCACCTCGCTGATCCTCAACACTGGGTCCCCACAAGGATGTGTTCTATGCCCTCTCCTGTACTCCCTGTTCACCCACGACTGCATGGCCATGCACGATTCCAACTCAATCATCATGTTTGCAGATGACACTACAATGTAGACTTGATTACCAACAACGACGAGACAACCTACAGGGAGGAGGTGAGGGCCATCGGAGTGTGGTGTCAGGAAAATAACCTTACACTCAATGTCAACAAAACAAAGGAGATGATTGTGGACTTCAGGAAAAAGCAGAGGGAGCAGCCCCCTATCTACATTGACGGGACATTAGTGGAGAGGGTGGAAAGTTAAGTTCCTCGACGTATGCATCACGGACAAACTGAATTGGTCCACCCACACAGACAGCGTGGTGAAGAAAGCGCAGCAGCACCTCTTCAACCTCAGGAGGCTGAAGAAATTCGGCTTGTCACCAAAAACACTTTAAACAATGCCACTTTATATAATGTTATCATACCCTACATTACTCATCTCATATGTATATACTGTACGCTATACCATCTACTGCATCTTGCCATCTTGATGTAATTAAATGTATACTAGCCACTTCAAACAATGCCACTTCAAAAATGTTTTCATACCTTACATTACTCATCTCATATGTATATACTGTACTCTATACCATCT
Source organism: Oncorhynchus keta (assembly GCF_023373465.1). NCBI lineage: Eukaryota > Metazoa > Chordata > Actinopteri > Salmoniformes > Salmonidae > Oncorhynchus > Oncorhynchus keta. The sequence goes on from NC_068431.1 coordinate 26,829,116, forward strand.
ACTGTATCTTGCCTATGCCGTTCGGCCATCGCTCATTTATATATTTTTATGTACATATACGTATTCATTCCTTTACACTTGTGTGTATAAGGTAGTTGTTGTGAAATTGTTAGGTTATATTTTTTGTTAGATATTACTGCATGGTCGGAACTAGAAGCACCAGCATTTCGCTACACTTGCATTAACACCTGCTAACCATGTGTATTTGACAAATAAATTAGATTTGAAGACAAGACAGGAATGGCTTCGGGACAAGCTCTGAATGTCCTTGAGTGGCCCAGCCAGAGCCCGGACTTGAACCCAATCAAACATGGAAAGACCTGAAAAAAGCTGTGCAGCGACGTTCCCCATCCAACTTGAAGAATGGGAGAAACTCCCCAACCTTGTAGCGTCATACCCAAGAAGACTCGAGGCTGTAATCGCTGCCAAGGGTGCGTCAACAAAGTACTGAGTAAAGGGTTTGAATACTTACAGTTGAAGTCGGAAGTTTACATACACCTTAGCCAAATACATTCAAACTCAGTTTTATACAATTCCTGACATTGAACCCTAACATAGATTCCCTGTCTTAGATCAGTTAGGATCACCATTTTATTTTAAGAATGTGAAATGTCAGAATAATAGTAGAGAATTATTTATTTCAGCTTTTATTTCTTTCATCACATTCCCAGTGGGTCAGAAGTTTACATGTACTCAATTTGGTAGCATTGCCTTTAAATATTTTAACTTGGGTCAAACATTTCGGATAGCCTTGCACGAGCTTCCCACAATAAGTTGGGTGAATTTTGGCCCATTCCTTCTGACAGAGCTGGAGTAACTGAGTCAGGTTTGTAAGCCTCCTTGCTCGCACATGCTTTTTCAGTTCTGCCCACACATGTTCTATACAATTGAGGTCTGGGCTTTGTGATGGCCACTCCAATACCTTGACTTTGTTGTCCTTAAGCCATTTTGCCAGAACTTTGGAAGTATGCTTGGGGTTATTGTCCATTTGGAAGACCCATTTGCGACCAAGCTTTAAAACTTCCTGACTGATGTCTTGAGATGTTGCTTCAATATAGCCACATAATTTTGCCTCCTCATGAAGCCATCTATTTTGTGAAGTGCACCAGTCCCTCCTGCAGCAAAGCCCCCCCCCACAACATGATGCTGCCACCCCCATGCTACACGGTTGGGATGGTGTTCTTCAGCTTGCAAGCCTCCCCCTTTTCCTCCAAACATAATACTGGTCATTATGGTCAGGCGTTTGGAAATTGCTCCCAAGGATGAACCAGACATTTTTTTCCGAGGTCTTGGCTGATTTCTTTTGATTTTCCCATGATGTCAAGCAAAGAGTCACTGAGTTTGAAGGTAGGCCTTGAAATACATCCACAGGTATGCCTCCAATTGACTCAACTGAGGTCAATTAGCCTATCAGAAGCTTCTAAAGCCATGACATAATTTTCTGGAATTTTCCAAGCTGTTTAAATGCACAGTCAATTGAGTGTATGTAAACTTCTGACCCATTGGAATTGTGATACAGTAAATTATAAGTGAAATATCTGTCTGTAAACAATTGTTGGAAAAAATACTTGTGTCTTATAAGTTGTTCACAAGAAATTTGTGTAATGGTTGAAAAACAACTTTTAATGACTCCAACCTAAGTGTATGTAAACCTCCGACTTCAACTGTGTGTACATATGCTCTTTCACCCATATTTGACTAATAAGGAGAGCGATGGGTGCTGTGTCAGATGACTTGGCCTCCACAATCACCCGACAACATCCCGATTGAGACCGTTTTGGATGAGTTAGAGTGAAGGAAAAGCAGCCAACAAGTGCCCAGCATATTTGGGAACTCCTTCAAGGCTTTTGAAAAAGCATTCCTGATGACTACCTCATGAAGCTGGTTGAGAGAATGCCAAATGTTTGCAAAGCTGTCATCAAGGCAAAGGGTGGCTGCTTTAAAGAATTTAAAATCTAAAATATTTTTTGATTTGTTTAACGCTTTTTGGGTTACTACATGATTCCATGTGTTATTTCATAGTTTTTATGTCTTCACTGTTCTTCTACAATGTACAAAATAGTTAAAACAAAGAAAAACCCTTGAATGAGTAGGTGTGCCCAAACGTTTGGCTGGTACTGATCATCTCCACTCCATCCTGCCCTGTATCTGGGCATCCAAACGATGTCTTTACTATGCATATGTGCTTCCCTCCTCCTCTACCCTACTCCCCACCTCCATATAACAACCACTATCCTTCCACCATTACAGTTACCATCAAGAACTCTCCTGGGTTTCTGGGAAGAAGAGGATAATCCATTAGACAATAGAGTGGAAGGAGAGAGCGGGACAAAGAAGTCTGTTATGCAATAATAATGAATTAAGCACTTTGTAAAGGGGGCTTTCCGCCCTCGCCCCCCTGTCAAACTCCTATGGAGCCAACTCAATTGTTTCATTATCTAGACTGGCAGTGGTAGTGGGGAGAGCGGGACAGCTTTGGCTTCCTGAATGGAACATACTATACAGTAGTGTAGAGCACAATGTGAAAACAGTCCAAAGTCTAACTTGACAGGGATCTGGAAAATCACCTTGATGGCTCTACTAATGATGATGCTGAACTCCTCAGCACAGGAGCTTATTTTGCGGCTGCTTGTCAACAAGATTAGTCGTCCCAGCCCTCCTTTTAGAAGTATATAAGACACCTCTCTGTCCCTCCCAGTAGGGAAATATACAGTACGTGTCGAGAAATTACATGTAGGCCGATATTGGTTATCATCCTTTGTGGCTTTCCATCTCAGACAACTGCCACAGGGCCACCTGATGCTACAGTGATGCCACTGTGGTACAGAATGGATTCATTTGGAGTTAGATTATTCCAGAGAAAAGGCTTGCTGAATGATGACTCAAAGTTTTCTGTTGTTTGCACATCTCTTCCAAGTTCTTTCCCGATAAAAACCACAATAACATTAAATATTACATTTACTCCAGTAGATAAGGTTGGTTTCTAATCAGGTAAAATGTACTATCTACAGAATACAAAAATATAAATACAACATGCAACAATTTAAAAGATTTTACTGAGTTACAGTTCATATAAGGAAATCAGTCAATTGAAATAAGGCCCTAATCTATAGATTTCACATGACTGGGAAAACAGTTACCTTAAAAAATGGGCCTCACAATGAGCCTTGTGCATTCTAATTGCCAATCGTTAAAATGCATTTGTGTTTGCTATCCGTAACTTATGCCTGCCCTTACCGTAACCCCACCGCCACCATGAGGCACTCTGTTCACAATGTTTACATCAGAAAACCACTCACCAACACAACGAGATTGTGAGGCCGGTTGGAAGTCCTGCTAAGTTCTCTGAAACGATGTTGGAGGCGGCTCATGTTAGAGAAATTAACCTTAAATTCTCTGGTGGACATTCCTGCAGTCAGCATTCCGATTGCACACTCCCTCTAAGCTTGAGAAATCTGTGGCATTGTGTTGTGTGACAAAACTGCACATTTTAAAGTGGCCTTTTCTTTTCCCCAGCACAAGATGCACCTGTGTAATGATCATGCCGTTTAATCAGCTTCTTGATATGCCACACATGTCATGTTGATGGATTATCTTGGCGAAGAAGAAATGCTCACTAACAAGAATGTAAACAAATGTGTGCATAACATTTTAGAGAAATAAGGTTTTGGTGCATATGGAACATTTTTGGGATCTTTTATTTCAGATCATGAAACATGGACCAATTACATGTTGTGTTTATATTTTTGTTCTGTGTATTTACTTTGAGTGGAATTTAATGCCATTGCGGTAGGAGATTTTTTTGGACTGCAGCCAGAATAAATGTTCTAGTGGAAATGGAAAATAGTATCAGATTTATCCAACCAGATTAACAATAACTCAGTTGATCATTGCCCTCCCATTTAAAGCATTGCAGGCCATGCATTCCACTGGGTTTGTGTGTCTTTCTAAACACAGAATAAACAGAGGAATTTAATGAGAATTACAAGTTTTAATGTTTTTATGACCTAGTAAGAGATGCTCCATTTATGTATTGCAATTTTTCCCATATAGCCTCAAACAATACACTTAGAATGTTAATTTCCTATTTCCTGAAATCACGTACTCGGCTGTTTAAATAACCCCCCCAAAAACTAGTCTGACATTATGTGTTTCCCCTCGATGCTGTGCGCCCCGTGGTGTGTATTAACTAGTGGATGTAAGCGGTACTACACAACCTAGTTGTGACTAAGAGAGGCTCGTGATGTCAACAGCTATTGAACTGCAAGATACTGTTTTACTTGTCTGGTCCAGGAGAATCCAAAAACATGTATAGTCTCTGTAGGACTTGACATCAGCCCCCCGGACCTCTAAAAAGGTCAAATACAAGAACATTTTCAATAAATATGTGTTTGTCTAATATGGACACAAATTGTACCAAACAAAGCGCTTGGGCCTTGTGAGTTGTATCTTGTATAATTTGTCCGTGTCCGTCAGGGGGCCAATGCTACAGTGAAATTAATGGATCTAGTACCCCCCCCCAAATTTTATATATTTACAATTACTCATTGCTTCGTAATACATATTATATTTAGCAGTCAAATTTTTTATTTGATACTCATGATTTTTATAGAAGGAAAAATATATATTTTTATGATATATTTGAGCCTGTGCTGTAACAATTCAGTAAGACTCACACAAATATGGACAAGTCCGTTGTTTTTACAGCTCCCAAGCTTTCTGTGTTTATAATGGTTTACTAGTCTATTCTTCATGGTCCTCTCTATACTTTCTTTTATACGGGCATAACAAATATAAGAGAAAATCGCTCCAAGGCATTACATCTCAAAGGTCAGTCAGTGTGTTTTTGATGCCGTTTGACAACAGTGTCTAGAAATTCGCTACCTGCAGCTGACATTAGGACTCGGACTAAACAAGCTGGCTTGACATTTTCATCAGCCAGCCGTGATGGATGGCTTTGAAAGGCCATGTCCTCCAACATATGTGGGCTAGAGTAATGACTCCCTATGGTTTGTCAGAGTCATTGGAGAAACTGCTACACCTTTGAAACTCATAGCCTACAATGAGGAATGTGTTCATTTTATTTAGATCTACCATTTGGAAAACCCATGCTATCTTGATTTTTAAAAGCATGGTGTTGAAATTAAAGCTAAGGAGAATCTTACATCACTCATGTCACTGCAACAGCTTTTTGAAACCAGGACCGTCCAGATTTTTTCTTTGTTTTGCCACAGCTGTCTTGGTAGGCAATTCAGTTTGCCAGGTCATATATCAACGCCTGTGCAGTGAATCCATTTCAGCCAGGCAGACCTAGCATCCCCCTGCTGTCGTGACCGTCCAAAAGAAAGAGTGTACTTGTAAACTCTCAAATCCCCCTTTGATGGTATACAGAAGTGCAAGCACAACTGAGAGGTATGAGCCTGCTTGCTCTGTCATTCTCTCTGCCTCTTTTTCTCTCTCTGTCCCCCGTCTCTCAGCTGGTGTTTGGGATCAGCAAGTCATTTTGGCAACCCGACCGTGACTATGCTTCACGTTAATTAAAAGGTCAGTTGAAAGTATAGTTGGAGACATGCAGGATAAGATTTGTCCAGCTACCCTGTCACCTTGTCCTTTCCCTGCTGCCTTGCCTTCCTCGCCCTGCTTCAGAGAGTATATACCAGTCTCCCGGAGAGGGAAATTTGTAATGATTAAGCTCTCTTATATTCAAAGTTCACTGGTTCACTTACTTTGTGTTTGTCTAGCTTCCTGGAATTAATACATCAATGATACTAGTCTTATCTCCTGATCGAACTGACCTCCATGCAGCAAGTTTCTACAATGAGCATTAGTAAGTGGTGCTGTTGCGCTGTACACTATTCCGCTCCACCCAACTCTGTATCCGGCATGATATGTTTCAGGTGGCATGTTTCAGGTGGCAATATGATTTTGAACTAGTTATGTTGTCATTGCACAAGGGCTCTGTAAACCTACTCAGTCCTTCCTTTGTAAAACACATGGTAACATGACTGATTCATGTTCAGATAAAGTCATCCGAGTCAGACCCTGTGTAACCTTAGAGGTGGAGTCATCACTACTGTAACGGCTTTCTTCTGTGGACGAAGGAGAGGAACAAACGCAGTGTGGTTAGTGTTCATCATGTTTAATAAAGACGGTAAACGTGAACACTACAAAATACAAAACAACAAATGTGAAAAACTGAAACAGTTCTGTCTGATGCAGACACACGAAGACAGAAGACAACCACCCACAAAAACCCAACACAAAAGTGGCTACCTAAATATGGTTCCCAATCAGAGACAATGACTAACACCTGCCTCTGATTGAGAACCATATCAGGCCAAACATAGAAACAGGAAAACTAGACACACAACATAGAATGCTCACTTCCTGACCAACACTAAAACAAAGAAAACACAAAAGAACTATGGTCAGAACGTGACAACTACTGTATATCCCACAGGTATCCTCTTACTCTCGAAGCCTATTGCGGAACAGAGAACGTCTCGACCCAATTAGTCTTCCTCCATCACATAGGCCCCACATTGTTTTTGGTTAAACAGGTCCTGTAAAACTAGCCACACACTTTTCATCGCAGCTTAATTGTGGTAAAAAGAGCCTTAGTTTCCCCCCTCTGTGCCAAGGGAGGTGTTGAGTGCTGGAAGTGAATGTATACAAAACCCATCCATTAGATGGGCGGGAAAGGGAGGAGGGTGGGGGCTGGGGCCTGCTTTCCTCCTCCTTCTCTCTTATTGTCCTCTTTTCCTCCCTCACAGTAGTTAACACACTGGTCTTACCACCGTCTGTATGTGTAGGGAAATTATCTTCATGAAAGACACTCGCCTTCCCATGACGAGTTCATGTTATTAGAAGTGTACTGTACTTAAAGGGAGTGCGAATATTCAATTTCTGACCCTAACTCCAGAAATCCATCAGCATGAAACGGGAAACTCTGTGTTATTGCTGATGTTAAATTAGTAGGTGTTCCTGAATTTGTCACATTTATAACAGTTTGGCATGACCAAAATTAGAAAGGAAATATATATTTGCCTAGGCAAGTCTGAAACAGCCATTATTTTGGGGGGTGTGCAAGTGGGGGGTGTCTGTGCAAAATCACAGCTAATATCTTCCTTGTTCAAACCAGATGTAAGGACATGTACCGGTAATTTATCAGACCGGTAAATCAGTTAGCGTTTCAACCTTGTGAGAAATCTTATTAACCTAGGTGCTACCTGACACCATCCTTGTCACCATGCCCGCCCGGGTGCGTCGAGCCCTACCTTTCCTTCGCACCCAGCAGCTCTCCAAATCCGTAGCCTTTGAAATGTTTCATTACAATATCCCTCTCATTTATACACTCCACTTAGTCTGGTAGCGTTCATCAAAATACTGTTTTGGCGCTCCCGCCACCTCACACGGCCTCCATTGAAAACCAATTCCGTTGACACACACACTAAAGTCACTGTTGTTGAAAAAGCAAAATAAGGCTCAACAATAGAGATCGATCATCTTTGTTTATGTCTGCTGAGGGTAAGATGAGCAAGGGTGTAGGATGATACTGTAGCACAAAGGCTGGTTGGCAAAAGGATTATTGACAGTAGTAATAATTCCTCGGTACTTTCAGTGCCTATTTTGGGCTCTATAATGTCACTGTTCCAATCTTTGACCTTTTGACTGTTACTTTGGTACATTGTCAAAAGCACAAGTTAAAAGGTCTTTCTCTAGTACTTTGGAAAAAGTGCCCTTTGGAAAATAAATAACGTTGGACATGTTTTGACCTCTGATAATACAATATGTACTGTATATCCTAATTATGCCAAAACTGACAAATGATCACCCAACTCAAAAAGTGCTGCCAGAGTTGGATGTTTGGTGTGTGAATGATATGTCAGCAAATAATAAGTCTGGTTAAAAATGGCCTACCATTCTCTGAAGTCAGCACTGCCCCCGTTAGTGTGTTTCCGGCTCTCTTAGTTGCAAAATATGTTGCCATGGCAACCAGCGCAGCCTCCTGTTGGTGATGTTGATCCAAAATGTTGATCGAAATCTGTGTGTACAAGAGGTAAGAGATTCTGTTCTTTTATGGTCTAGCCCAAGCCTGTAGGAGGCCCATCGAAACTACTTTGTTTGCCAATGATCCAAGACGATTAATGTTCCCAATAATCTCGAATTAGAGTTCCATAACAAAAACGTATGTGCAAAAATAATCAGATCATTAACCCTTGAAAAGAAGACAACTCTTGAAAAAAAGTGTTTTCTTTCCAGGAAGCCTGTTATTTCCAGGACAAAAAAGCTTCTGATGCACCAGCAACAATGCTAAAATGAGCCTAAGTATTTGAAGTCTTGAATACAGCATACATTTGCATGTGTGAGATGTTTTTGAGATGGCCTCTTGTAGAGTTCCCTAGTTATGTTCCCTAACCTGTCTGTGTCTAATTCAGACTCTCTCGTAAATGGAGCGTAATTTTTTATGAGCTTTAATTTGTTGTGTCTGCATCTATTAGCCGGTGACAAATTGGAATGCGTTTTGTCCAATGAGACTGGATTGGTCTGATTTATGCCATTAGAGGCCAATGAAACCTGAGAGCTGACACCGGGTCAGTGGAATTCAAACCAGACCTCTGGGCTGCTTCAGGTTCTAGCTGTGGCTCTCTGTCTCTCGTACCGTATAGTGGAGAGGTTTCTATTAATTCAGCCCATTTACCTCTAATGCCAGCTTGGTATGTTTTATCAGTGACCAGGACAGCTTCATGTCGAGAGCCATGTTAGTTTTTAAGACCGGCATTTCGGAGCGTCAACTTTCCAACAAAGCCATAGCCATTGCCCTATGACCATTAGCAGATGGTTTATTTTTAAAGTGACAGACGTGGGAAGATTGACACGAATATGGTGAACCACAGTCTTTTCTGTTACTCATTTAGTTTAGACATCCTGTCTGGAGCATTTGATTGTGTATTTCAAAGGGGTGGTCGTATTCGCTATGTGCTATTTTGGAATCACTTCCTCCATTGAAATACTCTTTTCTACATAAAGTAATTTGCTTATTAAATTATAGCTCCAAACTACTGTTCATAGGTACACTGTCTAAACGTAATACTATCATTACTAGGTAGGATGTCTACCTAGTGTTTATCGATTTGGCCTAGAGGTAAAAAGTAATGCTAAAAATGGGAAACCGACTGAACTCAAATCAAATCCAAGTTTATTGGTCTCATACACAGTTCAGCAGATGTTATAAAATATCAAAACAAGAAATCAAGAATGAATCCAATTAACAACCCAAATAAATCAATCAGTAATCTAAATGCCATCTATGCGTATATACACCAGAAATATATATGAAGAATGATACTGTATGTACAACAGTAGATATATTACAGTGAGGCATGTCAAGAATTCAGTATAGAAGTATGCGGTACTCGGAAATTTTCTGGGTAGATTCAGTAATTGAGCTCGACCCATCAGGGTGTTTTGGAGGCCTCTGTAGGGTTTAATAGGGGGACTATAAATGGTGGTGTCTGTGCTCATAAGCTGCAGGCTAGCCCTTCCCAGCCTGGATCAATGGGAACAGGGCAGCATAAGCTCATTAGTGGATCACCGCTAGCTACCTCACTCTGCCTCACATCACCCCATTATCTGCTCTGTCAGATCAGTCAATAGCTACTGATTCCCCGGCAGAGGCACACTGATCCCCCCCCCCCCACACACATTTATGAACAAGCCACTTGAAAAACATTGAAATTACTTTTGGACTAAATTTGCAGAATTTGCAGCACCGTACTGACTAGCTGCAGTTGACTTTGTCTGTTAGTTAGGGAACAATGCTTACTTATAAAGGTGCTATGAAGTACGTATGAAGTGACTGGTTTGTCAACTGCCATTTCTCTCTGAGGTTGCATGAACTTCATAACCTTGGTTATGCCCTTTGAAGTTGCTTGAACCTCTCTTCAGTTTCTCCTACACCTGCATGGAAGAAGAAGAAGAGGGAGAGTTAAGAGTGAACATATCCAAGATGGTAGCAGCATCAGAATGTTAACCTTTCTGGTGCAGGCGTTCCCCTAGCGACCCACCTCGACAACATCCGGTGAAATTACAGAGCGCCAAATTCAAAATATAGAAATAGTCATAATAAACATTCATAAAAAATACAAGTGTTATACATCGGCTTAATTCAGTACCCGGCATGTGTGTTTTAATGAAAGTTTGAGTTTTAACGAGTGCTATTAGCATTTAGCGTAGCGCATTTGCATTTCCAGATGGCTAGATGGGACGCATGCGTGTCGGGTCGACTTAAGAGGTTAAAGATGAATTACTTGTTAATCCAGCCGCTTTGTCAGATTTCAAAAAGACTTTGAATACGATGCATACTATGCGATTATCTGAGGACAGCGCCCCACTTACAAAAAGCATACAAACATTTTACAACCAAGTAAAGGAATTACAAAAGTTGTAGAGATAGCGATAAAATGTATCACTTACCTTTGAAGATCTTCATATGGTTGCAGTCACAAGAGTCCCAGCTACAAAATAAATGTTTGTTTTGTTATTTCCCCAAAACTCAGTTTTGTTGGCGCGTTTTGTTCAGTAATCCACAGGCTCAAAGGCGGGCAAAACATGCAGACGAATACATCCTAATAGTACAGGTAAAGTTTGTCGAAACATGTCAAACGATGTTTATAATTAATCCTCAGGTTGTCAATTGTCTAAATAATCTATAATTTTTCAACCGGACAATAGCGTCGTCAATAAAAAGGATAAACAACTAAGGGTGCGCACTGGGTCACGCGCGCAAACCAGCTCTGCATTCTTCCTTAGTCCACAGACAGAAAGGTCTCATTCTTCTTCATTTTTCAGAAAACAAGCCTGAAACAAAGACTGTTGACATCTAGTGGAAGCCATAAGAACTGCAATCTGGGTCGTAACCCATTAGATACTCTATAGGCATTCAATTGAAAATAACCACATAAAAAAAATCCCACTTCCTGGATTAATTTTCCTCAGGTTTTCGCCTGCCATATCAGTTCTGTTATACCTAGAGAGTTTTGGAAACTTTTGAGTGTTTTCTATCCAAATCTATCAATTATATGCATATCCTAGCTTCTGGGCCTGAGTAACAGGCAGTTCACTTTGGGCACGCTTATCATCCAGACGTCGAAATACTGCCGTCAATCCATAAGAAGTTTTAATTAAGCCGTTATTCCCCTTTACCCCTGCATACGTGGGGGACATTATACAGGGGGTATAATGTCCCCCACGTAGCATCCTTCCATACAGTGGTGGGACACGCTAGTGTGGTGGGGTCAGTCCAGTGAGTAGGCACCTAACAAAACAGGCAACAACCCCACCAGCAACAACATAGCCACGAGAGAGACTATACCAGCCAGTTTGAAACCCACGCTGAATAAGGTTTCTGCTTGCTTCTTCATCTTCATCTCAGCTCAGTCCAGCAGAAACCCTTCTTCTGATTCATGACTAACTCTGCTGAGTCGTGGATAAGGCCAAAACAGCATTGTTCCACTCCCATTTGCATTGATACCATTTATAGAGATATGGAAATTGAACAATTCTTTGCATGGAGATGGTGGGAAATAAGTACAGTTGAAGTCGGAAGTTTACAAACACCTTAGCCAAATACATTAAACTCAATTTTTCACAATTCCTGACATTTAATTGTAGTAAGAATTCCCTTTCTTATGTCAGTTAGGATCACCACTTTATTTTAATAATATGAAATGTCAGAATAATAGTAGAGAGAGTGCTTTTTTCAGCTTGTATTTCTTTCATCACATTCCCAGTGGGTCAGAAGTTAACATACTCTCAATTAGTATATGGTAGCATTGCCTTTAAATTGTTTAACTTGGGTCAACCGAGTTGTTCAACTTGGGTCAAGCTCCCCACAATAAGTTTGGTGAATTGTGGCCCATTCCTCCTGACAGAGCTGGTGTAACTGAGTCAGGTTTGTAGGCCTCCTTGCTCGCACACGCTTTTCAGTTCTGACCACAAATTTTCTCTAGGGTTGAGGTCAGGGCTTTGTGATGGCCACTCCAATACCTTGACTTGTTGTCCTTAAGCCATTTTGCCACAACTTTGGAAGTATGCTTGGGGTCATTGTCCAGTTGGAAGACCCATTTGCGACCAAGCTTTAACTTCCTGACTGATGTCTTGAGATGTTGCTTCAATATATCCACATAATTTTGCCCTCCTCATGATGCCATCTATTTTGTGAAGTGCACCAGTCCCTCCTGCAGCAAAGCACCCACACAACAAGATGCTGCCAACACTGTGCTTCACGGTTGTGATGGTGTTTTTCGGCTTGCAATCCTCCTCCTTTTTCCTCCAAACATAATGATGGTCATTATGGCCAAACAGTTCTATTATTGTTTCATCAGACCAGAGGACATTTCTCCAAAAAGTACAATCTTTGTCCCTATGTGGAGTTGTAAACCGTAGTCTGGCATTTTTCTGGCGGTTTTGGAGCAGTGGCTTCTTCCTTGCTGAGCGGCCTTTCAGGTTATGTCAATATAGGACTCGTTTTACTATGGAGATACTCCAGTATCTTCACAAGATCCTTTGCTGTTGTTCTGCGAATGATTTGTACTTTTCACACCAAAGTTTGTTCATATCTAGGAGATAGAATGCATCTCCTTCCTGAGCGGTATGACGGCTGCACAGTCCCATGGTGTTTATACTTGCGTACTATTGTTTGTACAGATGAACGTGGTACCTTCAGACGTTTGGAAATTGCCCCAAAGATGAACCAGACTTGTGGAGGTCTACAATTTTTTTCTGAGGTCTTGGCTGATTTCTTTTGATTTTCCCATGATGTCAAGCAAAGAATCACTGAGTTTAAAGGTACACCTCCAATTGACTCAAATTATGTCAATTTGCCTATCAGAAGCTTCTAAAGCCATGCCATCATTTTCTGGAATTTTCCAAGCTGTTTTGAAGGCACAGTCAACTTAGTGTATGTAAACGTCTGACCCACTGGAATTTTGACAAGTGAATTATAAGTGAAATGATCTGTCTGTAAACATTTGTTGTAAAAATGACTAGTCATGCACAAAGTTGATGTCCTAACCGACTTGCCAAAATTATAGTTTGTTAACAAAAATGTGTGGAGTGGTTGAAAACAAGTTTTAGAAAAGTGGTGGTTGAAAACGAGTGTTACCTAAGTGTATGTAAAACTTCCAACTTCAACTGTATATAGATTTGTAGAGATATGGGAACGGAAATACTCTTGTCAGGGTGATGATGAAAAAACGACAACGTTTAAATGAAAGGCTTTCATGTATTTTTTGTCCAAAGTTGTGCAGGTGAAGCTTCTGTGGCAAATTAATAATGCTTTGATTTTGCTCCTGACCTCAATCCCCTTTTTCAACCAGGCCCCTGTCTGATTTGCTTGTAGCACTCTTTGAAAACGGTACCATCCTATGACAAACCGCCCCAAAACAGGGATCTCAAGTCAAGCAGAAAGTGTGGAGTGGCGTAACAATGGCGCCTGTGTGGGGAGATTTTAACAGTGGGCTGATAGGCGCCCTCAAGGTTTAAATCCATTGACCACTAATGAAAACAGCCAAACAGTATGTTTGTTTCCCAGCTCACATACAGTAGTTGTCTACTGAGCTGTGTGTGTGTGTGGGAGACAAACTCTTCTCCCCGGCCCAAACCACATTGGTATGAAGGTCAAATACTCCTTTGGAAAAAAACACTCAGGTTTTTTGAAAGACTGTTAATAAAAATTTTATCTCCCTGATTCAAACTCAAATGAAGATCAGAGTCACTACTGTAGCCCAACTAGAACCTAATTTATTCCTCCCATTTAATGCATAGGAGATTAGGACTGAGTCAGGACACCTTAAACAGCATGGAGGGTACTAACAGGGACAGTTAATGATGTTCTAGTGCACTCACATCTGACCCAGAAATGAACGTGTGTATGGTGTGTGTAGAACCATATTTTAGGGGGCTTTGTAGGTTGTTCAACCCCTCTCGAGACTTCAGAAGGGGGCTGCTCTAGCTTTTGAAGTTATGCCAGAAGAAATGTGAAAGCACAGGTGAAGTAGCCTTGCAAAAGGAAGGATACATCCCATACAATGCATCACTGTTAATGTAGGAAGAAGACAGCACGCCAGTGTTTATTTATGTTTGCTAACACAAGCTGCCTATTGTGGTATGTCAACCATGACAGGTACATGTAGGTAGTGTTTATTAATAGAGGTATATGAGCGAAGAAGACAGGGCTCAAAGCTGAAAATTATTACTGTATAAGGAGAATATCTCTCTCACGCTATGTATATCTCTTTCTCTTCCTGTCTCCCTTCTTCTGTCCCTCCAAAAATATTTTTACAGAGGCCCTGAAGCTCCCAAATGTAGTGCTCCAGATCTGATGCAATCTCAGTCTAAATCATCCCTCTATTAATTTGGCGATGTAATCTTTTATTTATAGGCCAAGTAGCTCTCAATATATGTTGGTAAATTGTGGCACTTTTCAAATAGAAGCCATGTCGCTTTTATGGAAAACTATTTTCAAGAACAGGACATTTCAAACCTTGAGGTGTTACACTCAGAGCACAGAGAAAAATGTGGCATTTTCCATTTGAGTTGTATTAAAAGGTATTCCGCTATTGTGCCAAACAGAGACACACAGTTAAGGCACACACCATTGACCATCCCAGTCTACCACCACATATACTTTGAATATGTACAGTTTGAATATGGAGCAATCCAGATTATTTTTTTCATTAGCAGCAGCGCTGAGATTGGATGGCTGTGTGTGGGTCACAGATGGGCTGTGGCACACAATAACTTAGTTAATGATTATACCACACACTCTGGCTGTTCTGTTCTCACACAGCATAGAGCCTGAGCACTGAGCGGTGCTGCTTAGCTTGTTAGCTCCAGTTTCCTCTTCTTTGCCCATGTTAGCCTTCCAGGAAAAGGAAGCAATAAGCACTCTCTTTCTGTTGTATACTGTACATAACAGCATTTTACTATTACAGGAAATCCGAGAATGTTCCCATGTGCTGGTGCTGGAAGAGAGTGGTCAATTAACTGCCATGAGCTAAATTGGACAGTGTGCTCGCTACGCACTGTAACCAGGAGTGTTTCCAGGGAATGAGAGCAGTTGCCCCGCTGCTGGCACAGAATATACTATTTTAATGTGATCACATAGCCCCATGCCGATTTACCTTGTACTAATCCAAAAATATATGGGAGTAACCCCATCCCCACACACACCAACTCTGCAAAGTTCATAATACTCTAATTCAACAACATTTGCCCAAGATTATACATTTACGGAGTAGCATATTAACAGGCAGGTGGAAAAGCAGGACGATCTGCAAATCCTCTCCTCTAATATGCGATCACAATGAATTAACAGCATATGGGAAGAGTTGAATTAACAGCATATGGGAAGAGTTGCATTAGTCTTAAAAGCAACTTTATGCGCTTTAAAAGCAGTAAATCACCTTTTAACTTGTATATATTTTTGCCACGTCTATGAATTAACGGGGCAGGATGTTGCTTGCACAGCTCTCTCCTGGGGCGGAGGATAAGTTAGAGACGCTGTCTGAAGTCCGTATCAGGCTGCAGGAGAAGAAAACAGCCTTATTGAACAACTTTGATATATTTCCAGGACTGCCCTGCAGCCAGAGGAAAGCCAATGAGACGATGACGAACCTCTAATCCGGCCCAATGGGCATTAATAAAATGTAGTGGAAGTCAACAAACTTTTCTGCCCGTAAATCTTCACAGAGGATGTTATCATCTCCCTGCAGAGGTTAAGACACACCTTCTCCAGTATTTATTTAACCTTTATTTAACTAGGCAAGTCAGTTAAGAACAAATTCTTATTTTACAATGACGGCCTACCCCTGCCAAACCCTCCCCTAACCCGGACGACGCTGGGCCAGTTGTGCGCCGCCCTACGGGACTCCTGATCACGGCCGGTTGTGATACAGAGCCGGGGTCTGTAGTGACGTCTCTGGCACTGAGACAGTGCCTTAGGACGCGCCGCCACTCGGGAGCCCTCTAAGGAGAGGGGAAACCCATACTTCAGAATTGATTTGTTTTGTTTTGATATTTCACAGATGAACAATTACAATGTAAAGATGTGTTGGTGTCCCTAGGTCTACCTACAGTCTTAGTTACGGCAGATGATTGACAGTAATATCAATTTCCTGTTTGTCATGTTTTCTACAGCCTGCTGTGTGAACATGTTGAAGATATAATGCTATCAACATGTTATGTTTGTGATTGTATTGTCTATCTGCATTGAGGGAACTATCATCTGTCATCACCATTTCCACTACATTGATTGTGTAGGTCAGTAGTGCTTTGCTTGAGACTGGGGACTGTTTTGCCACGTTTGCTATCAAAGCTCTATATATTGTATTGGATACACTACAGGACACTACATGGATAAGCCATCATATCTGCAGTTGGGTGATTAGATGTCAAGTGAATTTTAATGCCCTCTTATTCCAAACAAGTGTATCTGGCACCTCTGGGGGACACATTCAATTGCATAAAAAACATAGTGATAATAGTTAGTGTGAAAGTTGAGATGTCGAAAGAGAATAATGTAACTCAATGCCAGACAATTCTAATTTGTTACAGGAATATATGCTTACATTTCAACCACTGAAAGATCTACTTTAATGTAAAGTATAGCCTATTACATGTATTGTGATCGTAGACCTACATTCAAATCTCTCACTTATAAACAGCGATAGACAATCCAATTAAACATGTTTATTCTGGAGCATTGACAGTGGAACTTATTGTATTAATGTGGCTAATCTGAGATATGCTGTCAAGAAGGAAAGACGTGGGTGCATGTAATCGGGTGTAAGTAATGTGATGAATAGTTAAATCTGAGTATGGAGGTGCCACTGGGTACGTCCATCCATAAACTCCAGAGAAGAGGAAGAATGACAGGCGGACGGGATCATGAAAATATCTCTCTAGAGAGTGAACCGCCTCGGCGAATGAACCGCAAGACTCTTTTCAGAAGCAGTGTGCTGGTCTAAATGAATGTTGGCATTTGCTGACAATGGAAAAATCACCTCCTAACGTCGGATACATGGGGCTGTCCTGGGAAAAGAGGTTTGCAATTGGGATTCAGCAGTGCCAGCAGCAGTGACAACACACACTGCTCATCGCCAAATAACGCATCATTGTCTCTCTCTCTCCCCCATTTTCACCAGTTGTCAATTACATTTTCCAAAGTTTGTCGCTGAAACATGCACTTCCTTCCAACGTCTCCTTTTTAAATATGTCTACCCCCTCCAATCCACCTTTTATTTCAGGAGAGATGTGCTTTGGGTCGAGAAGCCACATAGATAATACCTCCTCCATCTGTTAAAATAAAGTTCCTGGAGTTTTTTATTTTCTCCCTCCAGACTTCTGTTGCTCTAATACCCGTATATAAAAAGCAGCCTAATTAGAAAAAACGTGTGAAATTTAGGAAAGTATAGGCTGAGAGAACAAGAGACAAAGAATGCCTTTTATTAGCCGGGCATAAGTACGGGGAGGATAATGTATTCTGTTTACCATCCCGTTTGTCTGTCGAGAACGAAGTGAATGCCCCTATTCTGTTATGTGGGCTTCCCCATTTTATTTTTCAACCCTTCGAGCAGGATGGTCTTTGTTTCCTGCTGCAAGATCCACATGGAGCCCATGTGAGGTATGCTGTTTATTCACCACATCTGGAGGGGCCAGAGCTTTCAATCTTTGTAATTTCTTCACTCTGTTTTGGAGGGATTCTGTATTAATGTGCATCTACCCCCCCAAAAAAACTCTTAACTCTTAACCTGACGCTGGCAAACAAGTCTTGGAGCATATTCAGAAACTGAAGAGTGTGAAGTCTGTTAGCGATCCAATAATTTTTGTGCTTAAGAATATTTGACAAATGTATGTGATAATGTATCTTGAGCTTCGCAGCATTAATCGGCTGTTAATGTTTTTCACGATCCTAGTAATTAGCGTCAAGTTATTTTTCTTGGAATGGGACATTTTAGATCATACCCCATAATAAATAATTAACTCATGTGTGGTCTTTGATCTCTTCTCTCACTTTCTCCAGTATGCCGTCAATGCACATTCTCATTTTACGCCAACCACAGAGAGCAAGGAACGCCATAGGCTTCAAATAACTCAAGGCCTTTAGGTCCTAGTCATAACACTGTCAGAATCATTAAATGTCTGGACCAAAGGAAATTAGTTTCGACCAGTGCAGGGCTCTACGCTGTTCTTTTTTATAAGAAGCACGTTTGCACCTACAGTAAGTTGAAAAATGTAGGTGCAGACAAAGAAATGTAGGAGTACAATGACAAATATTTGAGGTAATAAAGCTCCTTCAAAAAGTATTCACACCCCTTGACTTTCCCCACATTTTGTGTTACACCTTGAATTTAAAATGGATTCAATTGAAGTTTTGTGTCACTGGCCTACACACAATACCCTATAATGTGGAATTAAGTATACATTTTTACAAATTAAAAAAAGTTGAAATGTCATGAGTCAATAAGTATTGAACCCCTTTGTAATGGCAAGCCTAAATACATGCAGGAGTAACACTGTTCTTAACAAGTCACATTTATAAGTTGCATGGACTCACTCTGTGTGCAATAATAGGGTTCAACATGATTTTTGAATGACGACCTCATTTTTGTTTCCCACAGAGATAATTACACTTTGGATGGTGTATGAATACACCCAGTCACTAACTCAGTTGCCAGAGATGAAGGAAACTGCTCAAGGATTTCACCAATGGTGACATTAAAACTGTTACAGAGTTTAATGGCTGTTATAGTGTCACGTTCTGACCTTAGTTCCTTTTTTATGTCTTTATTTTAGTTGGTCAGGGCGTGAGTTGGGGTGGGCATTCTATGTTGTTTTTCTATGTTTTGTTCTGTTGTTATATTTTGATGTGTTTGGCCTAGTATAGTTCTCAATCAGAGGCAGGTGTCAGTCGTTGTCTCTGATTGGGAGCCATAGTTAGGTAGCCTGTTTTCTATTGTGTTTTGTGGGTGGTTGTATCCTGTGTTAGTGTTTTCACCATACGGGACTGTTTCGGTTGTTTGTTTGTACTTTTGTTATTTTGTTCAGTGTTCTGTTGATTTATTAAATATATCATTATGGACACTTACCACGCTGCACGCTCCTCTGAAGAAGAGGAATTCCGTTACAGACAGGAGAAAACTGAGGATGGATCAACAACATTGTAGTTACTCCACAATACTAACCTACATGACAGTGTAAAAGAAGAAAGCCTGTACAGAATAAAAATAATTTAAAAAACATGCATCTTGTTTGCAATAAATCACTAAAGTAAAACTGAAAAAAGTGAAAATCGATGGCAAGAGTTAAATGGCTGTCTAGCTTTTATCAGCAACCAACCTGACATAACTTGAAGAATTAAAAAAAAGAATAATGTGCAAATATTGTAGAATCCAGATGTGCAAAGCGCTTAGCGATTTACCCAGAAAGACTCACAGTTGTAATCGCTGCCAAAGGTGATTCAACCCATGGGTTTGAATACCTATGTAATCAAGATATATTAGTGTTTTATTTTTCATAATTTCTTTACAAATGTTAGATTGTTTTTCACACTTTGACATTAGAGTATTTTGTGTAGATCGTTGACAAAAAATTACAATTAAATCCATTTTAATCCCACCTTCTAACACAACCAAATTTGAAAAATGTTAAGGGGTGTGAATACTTTCTGAAGGCAGGTACTGTAGAATGCTTAATTTCTTTAGGCGCGCTAGTGCTCCTAAATTGAAATTCCAGGTTGCACAGCTAAGTATTTAGGCACGTATGCGAGTAAAATGGTTGCACTGTAGGGCCCTGCTGTTGAGTGCTTATGTTTAATTTTTCTGCCACTGGCAAAGGCATTGTGAAGATGCAGAAAGCCCTTTAAATCCTGAAACATGGCACCCATGACAGTACGTTGGACCACAAAACTTCCAAAACTGTATTCAAGATGAAATAATTACGCATATATTACTAAAAACACCTAATGCAATCAGGATTCCCCTATACTCAGTTTTGCTGTGTGGGCTTTTCCACATGAGCAGGCCAAGTGGTGACCAAAGCAGCGAGATCTCTGAGCCAAAGGCAGTGCCCTCATCCTTCAGCAATGTGAAATTGCATGAGCCAAAGCTGTCAGGGCCTTGCTCTTAGAATCAGCAAGTCTAGCATTTTGGGCGCTACTGCTTACGAGAGTTGAATGGGAGTGCAGCTCTTATAGGAAATGGTCTCATCACAGAAATGGTTGCCTTAGTTCAGCTATAAATTGGAAGCAGATTCAGACCACTTGAGCTAGTTGTCAACATCAGACATCAAGCCTTGCCATCTGAAGAAGGCTACACAGCCTTTGCAGATGGAGACTTTTGGCTGACATATCACCCTGCCCATCCTATATAGTTGGCAGTGCATTTGGAAGAAAAAAGATCATAGCCATTTTACCAGCCACCCTTTGGCGGTTTAGAATCGGAGTCAACTCATTTGTCTCCCCTGACTTATGTAACCGATGTGCAACGACTTGTGTCATGGGCTTGTTGAAGCCGGCGGTAAAGGTAAAGTATCATTGCTCCTCTTCCCTATCACTATTGGGCTTTAAAATCTAATATGCCAATGTCAGAGGATGTTTACTGTACTCTGACAAGACTTCGGGGCTGTCATAGTGTGCATCGCGAGTTGTTTTCCAATTAGTTTTTGTATTCATTTATTTATAAACCTCATTTGAAATTCAAATGAGGCATGGTGCACAATCAAGCTATAATCAGAGCCAGCAGACTGACTTTGAAAACTCCTCTGCTTTATTGCGAAATATGTCCCATTCCCCCCACTCGTCCCACAATTGACGAGGCAGTGTTTGAATCCAGACATATTGTCTAGTCAACAGAGGGCTCAAGATGTATTATCTGGTCCTTGAATGAGCATGTTCTCCCAGTCACACTTTGTCTTGATGGCAGTACACTGTATTTAAACTGTAATGGTTTCCACCTTCATTCGTCATAATTACACTCTCTCTCCATCACCCATAGTATTAGCCTCTGCATCAGCTTGAAGCTAATGGCTAACTTGTTCAATTAACGGTGATGAGTTAAGAGAGTGAGAAAAGATGTCAGTGAATGAATATTCGTCTTGGGGATACAGTTGTGGAGGGAGGTGATATTCTAGAGGGAAACCAATGAACTGAAAAGTCTGTATTCCTGAAGCCATTGGTTCATTGGTGCAAGTTTTTTCTTCAAGGTTCTGCAAGTATTGTTAATCCTTAACTGTTCCACTCGTGGCTGGAAAATCCTTGTATGACATGTTTACATCCTCCTACGCTGGCTTTATGTGACTACACTTTCCATGTTTACTGGAAAACCCTCATTAATGAGATGCTAGTATGTAGGAGGTTCTTAGCATAATGCATATTTTCACTTCTAGGTGACTTGCAGTGGCCGTGTTGTAGTCAGAGAACAAGCATGTTATCGCTGAGGGGGAGTTCCAGCCATGGGCAATTGCATTGCAGTCAGACAAATGTATATTTTGAAAAAGGGCTTGTCTTCCCCCATTTGGCACAAGCATCAGTCTGTGTTCTAGGACCATCCTCCTAGTTTCTTGATCTATCGGGGGAATCTTAGGACAGTTTGCTGTTCTTTGTCCAGGCCCAACAAAAGGCAGTGAGTGAGATGGTCCAAGAGGACCCAGAGGAAGTGATGACCATGAAAGTGTTTGGCAGTGTTCTGTGGTGAATAAAAGGCCCCCGCTGACTCTGTCCCATCCCAGGCAGAAGTGAAGGGCACTATATCTTTTTCATGGCGGACAGGCTTGGCAGGGGTGTGGTGGAAAGGGGGAGAGGGGGAACGAGTGGGAGATAACATGTTTTCTATTGATTTCTCTGATTTAAACATATTGTCTCTTTGGACTTTCTGTGACATACATGGTTGAGAGGGGATAAGTGTACACATAAAACAATGTAGGGGTGATCCCTCCAAGTCATGACACTCCACACTTTGACTCAATAAGGAAGGTAACATGATGATAGGATACTCATTGAGTCATTCAAGCACCTATTAATTTTCTAATTTTCCCTAATTTTCACCAGGAATAATTAGCTCTGTTGCCATGGTCATGTCACGAGGCCTTACCGGTTTGTGACTGAAGCAGCACAATGACATCAGCTCCAGTGTCACTGGGGTCTCCAGGGTCCAATGAAAGACCTTTGTTTTTCAGCGTTCATTAGTGTCGTGGGTGGCACTCTATGTCCCTGAAGGACTCGCACGGTTGCTTTTGTGTCTCTTGGTGATTATGGAGAAAGGGCATGTTTTCTTCCTGGGGATTTGAGACTACCTGCTGCCATTCAGTAAGAATGGGAGTCCAATGACAAGGGGACCGGGGAAGCAAGGCTGTTCCTTGGTTGTCAGTCAAAAGACGTGTTACGGTGTGAGAAACATATGTTTGCTCGGTTGCATTCATGCTGTATCTGTAGAGAGGGTCTATCGCCGGCGCAGTGCACCGTGTTACATAAATATTCCCCGGTGGCGCCATTGTGATTTATTGCTAAATGTGTATGCCACACCTTCCACAGCTCATGAATCTCTCCGCCAAATATCTGCCAGAGTATTTAAAGACAAACCCTCTCTCTCTCTTTCTCCAATAGAGTCAGTAAAGTGCATTGGCCACATATGTAATCTGTTACAGAAATTAAACTTGTTGCACCACTAGTTTTGTCCATTTAACCAAAACAATGTTATTGTCCTTGATACATGGCACTTTATTTTAGAAAAATGACAACAGATAGCATGGCACTCAATTCCAAATATTCTCTACCAGTTCTGTGTGTGTGTTGTCAGAGGGGGACCAACCCCCTCCCCGTGCTCCACCCCCCTCTCTTCCCTAAGAGACAATTGGGAGCAGGAGTGTGGAGAGACAAAGGGAAGTAAATCACTGGAGGGGGCTTGCTGGCTGTCTCGGGGGCTCCTGGGGGGATGACAGACAGTACACAGTACCACAGAGCCGTGTAATGGAGTCCGCTGGACGCCAGATGTGAGAGCTGGAGAGAGGATGTGACCTCTGCACATGTTAAACAAGTCTGCGTGTGTCTCGTGTGTGAGTGAGGCAGTGTGTGTGATAGTGAGGAAGTGTGTGTGTGTGTGTTTATCTCTTTGTCAGCACTTCTGCTTGTTTGTGAATTGTATATGTGGGTGGGGTTTTAGCTGGTGTCTGAGTGAGTGGGTCAGGTGTATGTGTGTGGCTGTCCATGTGGCTATGTTTGTCAAGGCTGTGTGTGTGAGAATGAGTGTGTCAGCGTGTGTGTGTGTCCTGGGACTGGGAATTACAATCTGCATCCTATTGACACGTGAATTAATGGAAAAAAAGCCAACTCCATTTCTTGTTTATAGCATATGGAAATCTCAATCCTGCAAAATAGTTTCCCGAGCACAATGAGTTTAATTAAAGACGCATGCGGTTGGCTAGGAGCTCATTGCTAGTGTGGTAATACGCTAAGGTTAGCCTAGCGCTATAGCTTACTACAAGATCTACGCTAATGCAGGATTCAGAGTGTTGCAATGTTGTTTTCCTTCACAATATGCTCCGGCATTCAACATACTTTTTTACTACCTGAAAATTGAGACGCTGTATCATTCCTTCCGCAGCTGTTGGGACAGTGTTGTCACTATAGTTACAGTACCTTTAGAAAGTGTTCACACCCCTTGACTTTTCCAACATTGTGTTGTGTTACAGCGTGAATTTAAAATGGATTCAATTGAGATTTTTTTTTCACTGGCCTACACACAGTACCCCATAATGTCCTAGTGGAATTATTACAATTTAAAAGCTGATGTCTTGAGTCAATAAGTATTCAACCCCTTTGTAATGGCAAGCCTAAGTTCAGGAGTAAAAATGTGCTTAACAAATAACATAATAAGTTGCATGGAATAATAGTGTTCAACACGATTTTTGAATGACTAACTCATCTCTCTACCCCAGACATACACTTATCTGTAAGGACCCACAGTCGAGCAGTGAATTTCAAACACAGATTCAACCACAGAGACTAGGGAGGTTTTCCAATGCCTTGCAAAGAAGGCTGATGGGTAGTAGATGGGTAAAAATGTAAAAAGCAGACATTGAATATCCATTTGAGCATGGTGTTAATTCAACTTTGGATGTGTATCAATTAGAGGTCGACCGATTATGATTTTTCAACGACGATACCGATTAGGGACCAAATCAAGCCGATACCGATTAAGGACCAAATCAAGCCGATACCGATTAATCTGCCTTTTTTCTGTAATAATGGCATTTACAACAATACTGAATGAACACTTATTTTAACTTAATAAAATACATCAATAAAATCAATTAAGCCTCAAATAAATAATGAAACATGTTCAATTTGGTTTAAATAATGCAAAAACAAAGAAAGTAAAAGTGTGCCATGTAAGAAAGCTAACGTTTAAGTTCCTTGCTCAGAACATGAGAACATATGAAAGCTGGTGGTTCCTTTTAACACGAGTCTTCAAAATTCCCAGGTAAGAAGTTTTAGGTTGTAGTTATTAAAGGAATTATAGGACTATTTCTCTCTATACCATTTGTATTTCATATACAGTACCTTTGACTATTGGATGTTCTTATAGGCACTTTAGTATTGCCAGTGTAACAGTATAGCTTCTGTACCTCTCCTCGCTCCTCCCTGGGCTTGAACCAGGAACACAACGACAACAGCCACCCTCGAAGCAGCGTTACCCATGCAGAGCAAGGGGAACAACCACTCCAAGTCTCAGAGAGAGTGACGTTTGAAACGCTATTAGCGCGCACCCCGCTAACTAGCTAGCCATTTCACATCGGTTACACAAGCCTAATCTCGGGAGTTGATAGGCTTGAGGTCATAAACAGTGCAATGCTTGGCACACAACGAAGAGCTACTTTTCAGTGTCCAAAAGTATCGATTTCCGATTGTTATGAAAACTTGAAATCGGCCCTAATTAATCGGCCATTCCGATTAATCGGTCGACCTCTAGTATCAATACACCCAGTCACTACAAAGATGGTCACTTCAAGAATCCTGGCTCAGACACTGGGAGCTGAATTCACCCTTCAGCTGGACAATAACCTAAAACACAAAGTCAAATCTGCACTGGAGTTGCTTACCAAGAAGACAGTGAATGTTCCTGAATGGCAGCGTTACAGTTTTTACTTAAATCTTCATGGAATATATGGAATATATTGTCCAGCAATGATGAACAACCAATTTGACAAGGCTTGAAGAATTCTGAAAATAATTTGCAAATGTTGAAGACTCACTGTTGTAATTGCTGCCAAAGGTGCTTCTACAAAGTATTAACTCAGGGGTGTAGATTTATTTTTTATTTTCTTCATTTTACCGTTATTTAACTCGGCAAGTCAGTGAAGAACAAATTCTTATTTTCAATGACGGCCTAAGAACAGTGGGTTAACTGCCTCGTTCAGGGGCAGAACGACAGATTTGCACCTTGTCAGCTTGGGATTGAAACTTGCAACCTTTCGGTTACCGGTCCAACGCTCTAACCACTAGGCTACCCTGCTGCCCCATATGTAAATGATATGTTTCTGTATTTATTTTTCAATAAATATAAACAAATATTTGACTTTGTCATTATGGAGTAGTGTGTGTAGAACGGTGAGAAATTGTATTCTTTTAATCAATTTTGAATCTAGGCTGTAACGCAAAAAAATGTTGAATACATCAAGGGGAATACTTTCTGAAGGCTATTTATCAAAGTAGACTATTTTTCAATGATAACCAAATATAATCTCATCGACTGTTCAAACAGTAAACCAAACAGCAAGAATCCAACCAATAAGGTATTTTATTTAATAACTAATAACTAGTGATTACAGGTTATTGTGAAATGGTAGAACCTGCTGTAGCCAACTAGCTTTCTCAATTACTCAAACATGATGACGTTCTATTTTAGCTGACATGGGAATGAATACACAATCAGCATATCAAACTGGGATCATGTTTTAGGTTACACCGGGAAGTAGAAGAATATTTGGCAGGGCTTCTTTTAAAAATATATACATCTGATTATTTCACATGAGATGTGGGGAGCTAAAAAGGCTAACTAGTTTGCTATGTTTTTAGCCAGACTAAAGCCAGTTAGCCAGGCTGCCAGCTAGCTGCTACAAGCAAGGGAAGGAGGCTCTTCCTATCGCCCTCTTGTGAATGGGAGTGGGACCAACGAGGATGTCATGTTACCAAACGGTGTTCACTACTCCACCCACACGCACACACACACACACGTAGATCAACGGAGTGAAGCTTGTAGTAACCTTATGCTAACAGAGGGAAACAACACCAGGAGCTGTTGGCTCTGGGGCTCGACCAGTCCTGATTGACTCTCACTACACCTCAGCAGTAATAAAGTGACTTTAAGGCACAGTCCTCCCCTCTCATTTCACACCTAGAGAAATATCCACTTTATCGGAACATCAATACACCCCTCTTTATTAAGGCATTGTGCACCAAAATCAAATACGGGGTCTTAGTTTCCAGATAATTTATATGCCACTATTATTGTTGTGCACATGCCTGTCCAGGATTGTATAGGATTGTAGAACCGAATCAGTCTACCAAATACGTTTCAGGACTTATTTGGCCTGTTTCCCCCATAGCTTTGTAGGACAAGTGGGGTATATATTCTTTCAGAGTATTCATCAAACAGAACCTATTATTTTCTACCATTTAAGGGGCTGGACTACATTAGACACAATATACTTCTTATATCATTCAGTGCAGTTTATAATACCAAAGGTTGTCGTTATAAAGAATTGTAATGGTAGCTAGGATGGTACTCAGTTTTTGTTTATGACAGGGTGGTAGTTAGGGGTTGCTGTGACAGAAAGACATGGGGATTGTTATACGGTGTGCGCATGGGTGAGTGTGTTGAAACAGTTAGGAAAAGTTTGTGCATATACAGTATTATGATGGCATTATGTCATGTTTTTGTTAATTTTGGACTTCGGGCACACAACCCTTATGAAAAAGATTGTGGTCAGAGTGCAGTACACTGCAGTTATTCTGCAACCACTACGTCCAAAATATCACAGTCGACTGCAGTTACTGCACTTTTACTGCCATTTCAAAACAGCAATATTTTTTTGTAAGAGCATTTTTACTCAAGGCCAGCCGAAGTTCAAGAGCCGAAGTCTACGCCCCTTCGTCCATGATTGGTGTACTGTTGGGATTCTTCAGTAACGTCTTCGTTGTCATTCAAGTCATTTCCATGTACATTTTTTCATTGAGAAATACTGCACCAAAGATCTTAGTTAGATGTAAAATTGCACAACTAAGATCTTCTCTGGAAAAAAATGTCACAATTAATGACCGATTTCTTGAGTTATCTTAGATTAATTCTTACTATTTTGAGGAAGTGTATACTGGCTACACAGCATCTAAAAATGTATAAACAGTACTGTTGACACTTTTTTCTCATTTTTAGGGCGAAGGTCTTTTAAGGAGTATGCGAGCACACATGTTTGGTTCGCCTAGCCAACTCCGGCTTGCTGCCAGCCGAACTTAAGCACACCTTTATGGAGAGGAAGGCAGGGGAGGGGTATTTCACGTCAAATAATTAGCTAAAAACAAACCCCCAGCCGCAGTGCTAGCTTATTGTTTTTAGCTACTAGCATTAGTGGAGGGAAAAATCTATCCTGAGACCTACCGGGCTGTGGAGGAGTCATCCATTACTCAGGGCCATTCTGACATGGTATCAATGATTTCAGATAATAATGAGAGCATATGTAGCCTATGACATGTGCATTATGTATGACCGGTATGAGTTGCAAGGTCTTTCTATTTATTGTAAATGTGGATCCATTGAAATTATATGATGCTTATGTAACGAATGTGAAACGGCTAGCTTAGTTAGCGGTGGTTCGCGCTAAATAGCGTTTCAATCGGTGACGTCACTTGCTCTGAGACCTTGAAGTAGTGGTTCCCCTTGCTCTGCAAGGGCCGCGGCTTTTGTGGAGCGATGGGTAACGATGCTTCGTGGGTGACAGTTGTTGATGTGTGCAGAGGGTCCCTGGTTCGCACCCGGGTATGGGCGAGGGGACGGTTTAATGTTATACTGTTACATTGATGCTGTTGACCCGGATCACTGGTTGCTGCGGAAAAGGAGGAGGTCAAAAGGGGGGTGAGTGTAACGGATGTGAAACGGCTAGCTTAGGTAGCGGTGGTTCGCGCTAAATAGCGTTTCAATCGGTGACGTCACTTGCTCTGGGACCTTGAAGTAGTGGTTCCCCTTGCTCTGCAAGGGCCGCGACTTTTGTGGAGCGATGGGTAACGATGCATCGTGGGTGACTGTTGTTGATGTGTGCAGAGGGTCCCTGGTTCGCGCCCGGGTATGGGCGAGGGGACGGTCTAAAGTTATACTGTTACACTTAGATGCATGCTTTCTGTCTTTATTTGATTTTCCATCATTGTATAATCTTGCACAGTATCTTGCAATGACATGCAAATTAACTGCACTGAAAAAAATTATGAGAAACGTACCATGTATCTGTAACTTAGTATTTGGCCCACTAAACCCAGCTTCAGCAGAGTAAGTGTGGTCCCCCCCTCCCCACACACACACACACACACACACACACAACGTTGAGAAATTGTCTCGCTCTCTGTCAATGAAAGGAATGCTGTGGGCTTCGCTTTAACTTTCTGAAATGGAAGAGCGATGCTGCTTCTCCATACCCCATTATGACTAGTCAACCAGGGCACTGCTTCTCCGTCTCTCTCTCTTTCTGTCTCTGGCTGGGAAGTATCTGTCTCTCTGGATTGAAATGATTCCCTCCTCCCTCCTTTTCTCTCTCCCATTGATCCCCTTCCTTGTCAAGTCTCCAGCATCCCTTATCCCCCACCAGCACATCATCACCATCCTCCCTTCCTCCCTTCAATGTCTCCCTTCCCTGCCACCCCCCGTCCCTCAGCAGATTCCCACAGCTTGTTGCCTATCGAGAGAGACATGATCCTCAGACTTCCTGCCAACGTGGAGGGGAAAAAAGGGGCCTGGATTTTGGGCAGAACATCTTGTGCCAGAGTGAGCAATCTGTGGGCATTGTGCTCTGGCTTTGTTTCCTCCCTCTCTCTCTCCGTTTGTCACAGTGGGTCTGCCGAGGGTTGCGGCGAGTTCCCAGAATCTAACACTCTAGAGGGAACACAACACGGCCTCAGAGAGGAGAACTTGGAGAGGAGAGTGGTAATCTCCTTCATAACTTTGTTGTTGTAAACAGTATGTTGGGACCAGGCAAAGAGTGGGTTGGAAGAGAGGACAGGGCAGAAGTTGACAGCTCTACTCCATATTCCACTAGTCAAATGAAAATGACCACAAGAGCTGCCCAAAATGCTTAATATGACAAATGGCTTCAATTTATGCAGATTATTATATTTTTGAGGATAAATGATATATTCAGAATAATACCATTTATTCACAAGTCCAAAGGCCTTGAATGACCCTCATGTGTGTGCACCACCTGTACCTGTGTAGTTATCGATAACCAGTAGTTGTTCAGTGTTTTTCTTTTAAGGATATCTCCCGCATACTTGACTAGTATTAATGATAAATAAAAATGAAAGAATCTGATCTGCCTAAAGACATTCTGCCCTACGGGAGTGTTAACACTCTCTAAGATCCCAAAATACTTTTATAAACTTGTGTAGATGCCAGATTTAATCTCTTAACTCTTTCAGTATGAATTGAGGCTACGTGACTATCCCTATGGATAAACCTGCAAAGAATAGCACCGGCCTCATTCAGTTGCAGGAGCCATGAGATGAAAAATCCTAGAATATGAAACCATACTCTTATATTTACTGAGAATATATATACTCCCAGGCACCATGGAGGGAGGCCTCTCCGGGTCCTTGTGGTAGTCAGACAGGCCTCCTCCTCATCAAGGATCTGTCGGGTCATTCTGCCAAATGGTTTTTATGTCTGACGTGGCAGGTATCTCCCAGCGGGAGAGAACTCTCTTGATCCAGGTATGAGAAGATTCAGACACACACACACAAATGTTTAACATCTCTGTGTAGACCACTGACACTGATAACTCACCACAATCGTTGCTTAGAAATGCAGTAATACTTTTTTAATGTGACCAAGATGGTTATGTAGCCTGTGTCACTGCATACCAATATATTAGAAATTCAAACACCAACTAAACAAATGTGACACATACAGTACTTGACCAAAAGTATGTGGACACCTACTCGTTGAACATCTCATTCCAAAATCATGGGCTTAAAAAATAGAGTTGATCCCCCTTTGCAGCGATAACAGCCTCCATTATTCTGGGAAGGCTTTCCACTAGATGTTGGAACATTGCTGCGGGGACTTTCTGCCATTCAGCCATGAGCGTTAGTGAG
This sequence comes from Oncorhynchus keta, assembly GCF_023373465.1. Taxonomy (NCBI): domain Eukaryota; kingdom Metazoa; phylum Chordata; class Actinopteri; order Salmoniformes; family Salmonidae; genus Oncorhynchus; species Oncorhynchus keta. The sequence continues at coordinate 26,859,528 of NC_068431.1, forward strand.
GCCGGGCACTGATGTTGGGCGATTAGGCCTGGCTCGCAGTCTGCATTCCAATTCATCCCAAAGGTGTTCGATAAAGTTGAGGTCAGGGCTCTGTGCAGGCCAGTCAAGGTCTTCCACATCAATCTCAACAAAACATTTCTGTATGGACCTCGCTTTGTGCACAGGGGCATTGTCAAAGTTGGAAGCACAGAATCGTCTAGAATGTCATTGTATGTTGTAGCGTTAAGGATTCCCTTCACTGGAACTTAGGAGCCTAGCCCGAAACATGAATAATTTATACACCTTTCAACAATGGGTGTCACAGTCAAACTTAGAGTTGAAGTCAGAAGTTTACATACCCTTAAGTTGGAGTCATTAAAACTCGTTTTTTAACCACTCCACTAATTTCTTGTGAACAAACTATAGTTTTGCTAAGTCGGTTATGACATCTACTGTGTACATGACAAGTAATTTTTACAACAATTGTTTACAGACAGATTATTTCACTTATAATTCACTGTATCACAATTCCAGTGGGTCAGAAGTTTACATACACTAAGTTGACTGTGCCTTTAAACAGCTTGGAAAATGACAGAAAATGATATAATGGCTTTAGAAGATTCTGATAGGCTAATTGACATCATTTGAGTCAATTGGAGGTGTACCTGTGGATGTATTTCAAGGCCTACCTTCAAACTCTTTGCTTGACATCATGGGAGAAAAAAAAATCAGCCAAGACCTCAGAAAAAAATGTAGACCTCCACAAGTCTGGTTCATCCTTGGGAGCAGTTTCCAAACGCCTGAAGGTTCCACATTCATCTGTACAAACAATAGTATGCAAGTGTAAACACCATGGGACCACGCAGCCGTCATGTACTTTGATGCAAAAAGTGCAAATCAATCCCAGAACAACAGCAAAGGACCTTGTGAAGATGCTGGAGAAAACAGGTATAAAACTATCTATATTCACAGTAAAACAAGTCCTATATTGACATAACCTGAAAGGCCACTCATCAAGGAAGAAGCCACTGCTCCAAAACCGCCATAAAAAGCCAGACTTCAGTTTGCAATTGCACATGGGGACAACGATCACACTTTTTGGAGAAATGTCCTCTGGTCTGATGAAACAAAAATAGAACTGTATGGCCATAATGACCATCTTTATGTTTGGAGGAAAAAGGGAGAGGCTTGCAACCCGAAGAACACCATCCCAACCGGCAGCATCATGTTGTGGGCGTGCTTTGCTGCAGGAGGGACTGGTGCACTTCGCAAAATAGTTAATCAGTTAAAGCTTGGAAACAAATGTGTCTTCCAAATGGACAATGACCCCAAGCATACTTCCAAAGATGTGGCAAAATGGCTTAAGGACAACAAAGTCAAGGTATTGGAGTGGCCATCACAAAGCCCTGACCTCAATTGCAATTGTATAGAAAATGTGTGGGCAGAACTGAAAAAGAGTGTGCGAGCAAGGAGGCCTACAAACCTGACTCAGTTACACCAGCTCTGCCAGGAGGAATGGGCCAAAATTCACCCAACTTATTGTGGGAAGCTTGTGGAAGGCTACTCGAAACATTTGACCCAAGTTAAACAATTTAAAGGCAATGCTACCAAATACTAATTGAGTGTATATAAACTTCTGACCCACTGGGAATGTGATGAAAGAAATAAAAGCTGAAATAAATCATTCTCTCTACTATTATTCTGTCTTTTCACATTCTTAAAATAAAGAGCTAACTGACCTAAAACAGGGAATTTTTACTACGATTAAATGTCAGGAATTGTGAAAAACTGAGTTTAAATGTATTTAGCTAAGGTGCATGTAAACCTCCGACTTCAACTGTAGATGCATAAAGTACTGGTCTGATGTGAGCTCAAATGGGGCACTCCAGTTATTTCATTTAGATACTGACAATTTATATTTGCATGATTTAGCTTATTCATCTTTCATAATTAATATTTTCTTCATTCATGTGACGACGAATACTGGGTCCACTTCTACTCCCCGGGTGCTCTCATTTGTTGACTTCTGTAACCCTAAAAGCCTTGGTTTCATGCTTGTTAACATTAAAGCCTCCTCCCTAAAAAGTCTAGAACACATCCAGGTTCTAAAACACTAGACCAGTGGGTATGTGACAGACCAATACCTCACGAGGCTTCTCTCTAAGCTGAGACCTTGAAACTGAGGGATCCTTTTCTCTCAACAAGGTTCTGGGTTTACTGCCAAATTCAGATATTGATAGTGAGGATTTATTCAATCAGTCACTTGCATGAACTTTAAGGGCACAGGGCGAGACCCAGATGCAGATGGTTTGAGTCTGATATTTATTATAGTCCAAGGGGCAGGCAAGAGAATGGTCGTGGGCAGGCAACATATCATAAACAAGGTCAGAGTCCAGGAGGTACAGAGTAACAGGCAGGATTGCTAGGCGCTGCATATCGGACTGTTAGCTAATAGGCCCATCGGCCAATTTCTCGTTCCACTATACCTATTTTGCCAATTGGCCTGGGCCCCTTTTACTCAACGAAGCCCTGCTTATCCATCACGACTGGACTACCGATATAATCTGTCTGAGGTTTTTTTCCAACTGGCCCCTAAGGTGACCTAAACTGGGACATGCTTAACACCCCGGCCATCCTATAATCTAGGCTTGATGGCCTCAATCTCACACAAATTATCAATGAACCCACCAGGTACAAGCCCGTAAACACGGGCACCCTCACAGATATCATCCTAAACAACTTGCCCTCCATATACACCTCTGCTGTTTTCAACCAAGATCTCAGCGATTACTGCCTCATTGCTTGCATCCGTAATGGGTCTGCGGTCAAACGACAACCCCTCATCACTGTCAAACACTCTAAAACACTTCAGCGAACAGGCCTTTCTAAGCGACCTGGTCCGGGTATCCTGGAAGGTTATTGACCTCATCCCGTAAGTAGAGGATGCCTTGTTATTCTTTAGAAGTTCCTTTCTCGCCATCTTAAATAAGCATGCCCCATTCAAAAAATGTTGAACCAGGAACAGATATGGCCCTTGGCCCTTGACCAGCACAAAAACATCCTGTGGCGTTCTGCATTAGCATCGAATTAGCCCCCGTGATATGCAACATTTCAGGGAAGTTAGGAACCAATATACACAGGCAGTTAGGAAAGCTACGGCGAGCTTTTTCAAGCAGTTCTGGGACACTGTAAAGTCCATGGAGAATAAGAGTACCTCCTCCCAGCTGCCCACTGCACTGAGGCTAGGAAACACTGTTACCACCGATAAATACATTATAATTGATCATTTCAATAAGCATTTTTCTACGGATGGCCATGCTTTCCACCTGGCTACCCCTACCCGGTTAACAGCCCTGCACCCCCCACAGCAACTTGCTCAAGCCTCCCCCATTTCTCTTTCACCCAAATCCAGATAGCTGATGTTATGAAAGAGCTGCAAAGTCTGGATCCCTACAAACCAGCCGGGCTAGACAATCTGGGCCCTCTCTTTCTAAAATGATCTGCTGAAATTGTTGCAACCCCTATTACTAGCCTGTTCAACTTCTCTTTTGTATCGTCTGAGATTCCCAGACACTCTCCACCCAAACTGCTACAGACCTAGATCTATTCTACCCTGCCTTTCTAAGGTCTTCGAAAGCCAAGTTAACCAACAGATTACCGACCATTTCAAATCCCACCGTACCTTCTCCACTATGCAATCTGTTTTCAGAGCTCGTCATGGGTGCACCTCAGCCATGCTCAAGGTCCTAAACGATATCATAACTGCTATTAATAAGAGACATTACTGTGCAGCTGTATTCATCAACCTGGCCAAGGCTTTCGACTCTGTCAATCACCACATTTTTATTGGCAGACTCAACGGCCTTGGTTTCTCAAATGATTGCTTCGCCTGGTTCACCAACTACTTTCTTGATAGTATTCAGTGTGTCAAATCGGAGAGTCTGTTGTCCGGACCTCTGGCAGTCTCTATGGGGGTGCCACAGGGTTCAATTCTTGGGCCAATTCTCTTCTCTGTATACATCAATGATGTCGCTCTTGCTGCTGGTGATTCTCTGATCAACCTCTACGCAGACGACACCATTCTGGATACTTCTGACCCTTCATTGGACACTGTGTTAATAACCTCTTAGAGCTACCCACCAACTTTTTTCAATTTCCGCCTGAAGACATACCCAAATCTAACTGCCTGTAGCTCTGGCCCAGAAGCAAGGATATGCATATTCTTGGTACCTGTTTTAAAGAAAACACTCTGAAGTTTGTGTAAATGTGAATTGAATGTAGAAGAATATAACACAATAGATCTGGTTTAGATAATACAATTTTATTGTTTTATCATCATCTTTAACATGAGCAAGATAAAACAAACATTCAGATAGGATGATGGGGACAATTTCAGTGAAAAACATAAGAGGGCAGGAGTACTTGTGCAAAGTTTCAGAATGATAACTTCCAAAATGAGTGTGCTACATGACATTTATCATGAAGGCCCACAGGTGTCAAGTAGCCCAAATGTACCCAAGTGGCCTTATTGGTGAATGTATACATTTTGAAACAAATAACTATATCAAAATACCAAAATGGTATTCTAACACACACCCTCAAACAATGGAGACATTGGGAAGAAAATATGAAGAAAAAAATATATACATTTACAAAATAACATGGGTAACTATTTACACACTTTCAATATTTGGAAGACCCTCAGTCCTCTATCAAATCAAATGTATTTATATAGCAATTCGTACATCAGATAATATCTCAAATTCCTGTACAGAAACCCAGCCTGAAACCCCAAACAGCAAGCAATGCAGGTGTAGAAGCACGGTGGCTAGGAAAAACTCCCTAGAAAGGCCAAAACCTAGGAAGAAACCTAGAGAAGAACCAGGGGTGGCCAGTCCTCTTCTGGCTGTGCCGGGTGGAGATTATAACAGAACATGGCCGAGATTTTCAAACGTTCATAGATGACCAGCAGGGTCAAATAATAATAATCACAGTAGTTGTAGAGGATGCAACAGGACAGCACCTCAATAGTAAATATGAACAGTTTAGGGTTCTATAGCCGCAGGCAGAACAGTTGAAACTGGAACAGCGCAAGGCCAGGTGGACTGGCGACAGCAAGGAGTCATCACGCCAGGTAGTCCTGACGCATGGTCCTAGGGCTCAGGTCCTCCGTGAGAGAAAAAGAGAGAATTAGAGAGAGCATACTTAAATTCACGCAGGACACCGGATAAGACAGAAGAAGTGCTCCAGATATAACAAACTGACCCTAGCCCCCCGACACATAAACTACTGCAGCATAAAGACTGGAGGCTGAGACAGGAGGGGTCAGGAGACACTGTGGCCCCATCCGATGAGACCCCCGGACAGGGCCAAACAGGCAGGATATAACCCCACCCACTTTGCTAAAGCTCTACACAATATTGTGCTGCTGATGCCAGGTGCCATAGCAGTCTCTTTCTGCTGTAAAGCAGAGGGTCACCAAGCATGTGGCACAGATGATGGGGGACTTATTTTTGCAAAGAACACAGCGACGCCTCCATGCTGTGCCCTTTTGGCCCTGAGTCAGATCCATGCCTGCAGAAATACATTTGGGCAGATGAACACCATTTGTGGCAGAAGCTGGATGAACCAGCATCAGTGGGGGATGGACACCTTGGCCCTGGGGGCTGCCATTCAGAGTCAGTGTCACTGTGAAAGAAAATGTTCAGTTAGAATAGTTTCACATATGAGCCCTGTATCAACAGGTATAATAAACAGATATACTATATATAGAGTAGAGTACAGGGAACATAAGGATACATATATTATGACAGCAGACCAGGTAGATCTACTGTCTTTATTATATTACAACAGACCAGTTGTATCTACTGTCTCCATTTCACTTTGGCCATTGTTGTGGGCCTGCCCTCCCCTCAACAGCCTCAAATAGGCTATTTCATGTGGGTTGGGGTGGGGCGGCAGACAGACGCATCTCACATTCCATGACATTACATGTTTATATATTGCTTCTAAAATGTAACAAAAATCAGAAATAATATTTGACAGTACATTTTGCAGTACACTTTATTATGGACTACGTCCAATCAACTGGACCATATAGGTGTCATCTTTATATGAGCACTTTGGATGTTACTGAGAGTAACTAGTATTCTATGTTTCAAATTTCAAACAAGGGCATTTGCATGAGAAGAACTTACCAGTCCAAAACTATTCCTCCACTTGGGAATCGCTAAATGAATCGTCCTACAACAATCTGTCTCACGTTCCCAATCAATTTATTCTAAAATTGTGTGTACATCTGTATATCTAGACTTAGATTTAGCTTTCCCTGACTTAGTCGCCATAATGATTGATATATAAACAGCTGAATATGCGAAACAACGCTGTGCGTAATATGTGTTGCTCCTTCCGGTATGAAACTTAAATAGCGAATTACTCTCTTTACGCCAGAGCTTACTACATGGGTTGGTCTTGCAACACATAAACATGACCTATTGCCGTTTACCTCAGCTCATTGGCTATCTACCCAGCTAGATTTCAAGATGATCAGTGGGTTAAAATACAGTCAATCAACGAAACAGCGGGCAAATCATTGGTGCACAATGATGTCATTACTTGTTGTCTTCAAATCGGGTTCTTTCAGTCAATACGTCCCGCGAAATGACCCATCAGATTTGATTGTGTTACAAACAAACCAGTTGATTGCAGTGAAACCAAACATGACTGGAAAAGTCACGTTCTATGTGGGTTATTTACCTGGAATGTGTCGTCGAAAATGGAATGAGACGGAATTGACGACACAAGTGGTTCACAAAATGTTTTGTGTTAGGCTTTAAAAATTGATTTTATCAAACAGAAGATTATTCATTGTGTAACAATGAGCATTGGGATTGCAAACAGACGAAGATCGTCAAAGGAAAACTATTTATTTTAATGCAGTTTGTGATTATGTTACTCCTGTGCTGGTTGAAATTGATGTTTTTTATGGGGCTCTATACTCAGATAATTGCGTCATATTCTTTCGCAGTACATCCTCTTTTAAATTAGCAATATTCTAGGCTTTCGTTACATGTGAGACACTTGTATTTTCATGAATGTTTAATATGACTATTTATGTAGTGATCACCGTATGTTGTGGAATTTCAGCCCGGTACCGGGTTCCGTGCTCAGAGCGGTTAATGGATTTTGCATTGAGTTTTCGCGCTGAAATTTTGTTTCTTTTTCAAATGACTGCTTGACTTGTTGACTGCTTGATCCACACAGCAGACATTGTGGGCTAGTTTAGGAATGCTGTGTTGCACGTATAGCGCTAAATTTTACGTGGCGTCATTACTTCATGTACCTTCGTTATATAGCTTTGACATCGGTTTTGCACATCGGGCGTTAAACTAGACATCGGCCGATACCGATTTTGGCATTTTTAGCTAATATCGGACGATTCCGATATGTTCACTGATATATCGATCGTGCGTAACAACCTAGTAATTTACATAGGCTTTCTAGGTCAGACCAGGGTTTTTGGCACAGCTAGTTCGTTACTCAGTGGCCAATCAGCAGGTCTCTTGACTTCATGTTTCAAATCAAATCAAATTGTATTTGTCACATACACATGGTTAGCAGATGTTAATGCTAGTGTAGCGAAATGCTTGTGCTTCTAGTTCCGACCATGCAGTAATATCTAACAAGTAATATAACCTAACATCTTCACAACAACTACCTTATACACACAAGTGGAAAGGAATTAATACGAATATGTACATAAAAATATATGAATGAGCGATGGCCGAACGGCATAGGCAAGATGCAGTAGATGGTATAGAGACATATATACATATGAGATGAGTAATCTAGGGTATGTAAACATTATATAAAGTGGCATTGTTTAAAGTCGCTAGTGATGCATTTATTACATCAATTTTTCATTATTAAAGTGGCGAGAGATGAGTCAGTATGTTGGCAGCAGCCACTCAATGTTAGTAATGGCTGTTTAACAGTCTGATGGCCTTGAGATAGGAGCTATTTTTCAGTCTCTCGGTCCCCGCTTTGATGCACCTGTACTGACCCCGCCTTCAGGATGATAGACCAGGCATTGGCTTGGGTGGTTGTTGTTCTTGATGATCTTTATGGCCTTCCTGTGATATCGGGTGGTGTCCTGGAGGGCAGGTCGTTTTCCCCCGGTGATGCGTTGTGCAGACCTCACTACCCTCTGGAGAGCCTTACGGTTGTGGGCAGAGCAGTTGCCGTACCAGGCGGTGATACAGCCCGACAGGATGCTCTCGATTGTGCATCTGTAAAAGTTTGAGTGTTTTTTGTTGATAAGACAAATTTCTTCAGCCTCCTGAGGTTGTAGCGGCGCTGCTGCACTTTCTTCACAATGCTGTCTGTGTGGGTGGACCATTACAGTTTGTCCGTGATGTGTACGCCTGATGTGTACGCCGAGGAACTTAAAACCTCACCTCCTCCCTGTGGGCCATCTCGTCGTTGTTGGTAATAAAGCCTACCATTGTAGTGTCGTCTGCAAACTTGATGATTGAGTTGGAGGTGTGCATGGCCACGCAGTCATGGGTGAACAGGGTGTACAGGAGAGGGCTGATTAGCTCAATAATTAATTTCACACTTTGATTCTGCGGTATGAGGATTTCCCAGTAACGGACAAGGATGCTTTCCCAAAGTTGGGCTGGTCGGTGAAATTAATTTTAGTCTCTTTGAGGCCATTCGAATGCTCCGTTGAGAGTTTCTGAGTTAGCTAATTGACAGCAACATCACATCTCTCTCCTTATGTCGTCACACTGTCTGGTGCAAACCAACCACATATCAGCCAGTCGGTCCCTTTCCCTTACGAGGAATACTGCTCAAAAACTGTAAACTATCCAAATAATTCATAAATGCCAAACAAAAGTGTTAATATAACCATCTCATATTTAATTTATGGGACTGTTGTCTATCTCTATTATTGCAGCATTGTTTGCAGAAATCAGACACACACTGGCAAATTGTAAGCAGCAGTCTAATCAGTTTTTACATGGCATCCTAGTAACCCTGCAGGTGTTCTTTTTCCCTGTAAAATAACAAGTTACAAATCATCCTTTATGGGACAGCGTTTCACTAAGAGGCATTTAGATGGCCAACGAGGAGGCAACGCAATTAAATCCTGTGGGCAAGGGGAGATATCTATGGCAACGACAATACCTAGACTCTATTAGGGACGAAGCATGTGAGTAATGAGGTATTAATATTTCCATCAGGACTTGGTAAACAGATTAACAGGACACTGTGTTAATTAATCAAGGTTAGTTGATACAGCACCTTCCCAAGGAGAACATTTGTCAGAATCTGGCACTCGACAATCTGCAATATTTATCGGAATTCCAACTTTATCCCTGAACCTGCAGAGCTGAGTTTTCGATCACTCATGCTTTCTTTTGAAAATGGCTGTTGGATTTCTCACGGGGACTCAAACGCAATCGCAGAAAAAAAGAGGCGGGAATCTTTTTTGTTTGAAGGATGGTCCTCGTGTTAAAAGGCCAATCAGGCACTGTATCCCTAGAATGGCAGAATTCAATAATTCAGAGGGAAATCACTCCTGCGAAGATGATGTGAATAATTCAGAGTATTATGACTTAAAAGATCTACCATCTGCATTTAGAATGGAGAGAACAATGATTAATTCAACAACTGAACTAATAGAGTTTCTGTCAGAAATCTTGATTTACATTGGCGGGCTCCCTCTCTCACTGTCTACCTACTTTGAGGAGAAAAGAAAGGGCTCATTTGCCCGAGTCTATATTTTGACTGCGTGGCGGGCACAGTGCCCGTTCATTCATTCCAGCAGCACTGTTCGTTCGGGTCTTGAAAGAAAACACAAAAATTAAAGTCTGCATCTCTGAGAGCATCGCTTGTTGTGAGTGGCGTATTAGAAGATAATATGTCTGTCACTGAAGACAGATATGAGGTTGAGATCATTAGAGGACACATATCTACATCCCAAATTGCACCCTATACATAGGGAATAGGGTACCATTTGGGACGGACCCTCTACACAGTACAGTATTGGCCTGTGGTTTGTTATTATTTATTTTATTTTTCTCTCTGCATTGTTGGGAAGGGCCCATAAGTAAGCATTTCACTGTTAGTCTACACCTGTTGTTTACGAAGCATGTGAAAAATACAATTTTATTTTATTTGTGGGCGAATGTTGAAGTAAGTGGTGCAAACGCTGCGGTGCGTGATGTGACTACAACAAATGGAAAATGAAAATAAACACTTCTGTCATCTCTCTGATCTTGGAATTCTGATCATGAAAAGAGGCATGGAGTACGGTGTCCTTATTAGGAGAGCATCTCAAATAACACTCCCTTTGATACGTTTCCTTTTTGTCCTGAGTCATTGGTTTCGTGTAAAGTCATTGGTTTACAGATGTTGGTTAACCTACTAATACAATGGAGTGGGTTCAATAATCCAGATGTTTCTGTGTGGAGCATTTGAGGTTGAAAGTGAAAGTTGAAAATATGTCTTTCTCAGGTCATTAAAAATGCATGTTTTTCATGTTGTTGAAACAACTGGATTTCAATGTACTTGCAGCCCATACAAAAGGACGCAGTATAAAAAAATGGTCAATGAACAATTTGATTAACAATCATACGTCACTCCAGTATTCACACACAGTATTTCTTTATAACATTCAATTATTAATTGTCTTTATTCCACAACTGAAGAAGCATGACTCGAATTATCATACCTACTCATATTTCAAACATCCAACGTGACAAAGGATATATATTTTTTATTATTCCATGCCTCACCATGAAGTTAATTATTGCCAATACATACAGTGGTAGGCTTGATTACCAACAACAATGAGACGGCCGACAGGGAGGAGGTGTGGTGTCAGGAAAATAACCTCACACTCAACGTCAACAAAACAAAGGAGATGATCGTGGACTTCAGGAAACAGCAGAGGGAGCACCTCCCTATCCACATCGACGGGACAGTAGTGGAGAGGGTAGTAAGTTTTAAGTTCCTCGGCGTACACATCACGGACAAACTGAATTGGTCCACCCACACAGACAGCGTTGTGAAGAAGGCGCAGCAGCGCCTCTTCAACCTCAGGAGTCTGAAGAAATTAGTCTTGTCACCAAAAGCACTCACAAACCTCTACAGATGCACAATCGAGAGCGTCCTGTCGGGCTTTATTCCCACCTGGTACGGCAACTGCTCCGCCCACAACCACAAGGCTCTCCAGAGGGTAGTGAGGTCTGCACAACGCATCACAGGGGGCAAACTACCTGCCCTCCAGGACACCTACACCACCCGATGTCACAGGAAGGCCATAAAGATCATCAAGGACAACAACCACCCGAGCCACTGCCTGTTCACCCCGCTATCATCCAGAAGGCGAGGTCAGTACAGGTGCATCAACGCGGGGACCGAGAGACTGAAAAACAGCTTCTATCTCAAGGCCATCAGACTGTTAAACAGCCACCACTAACATTGAGTGGCTGCTGCCAACATACTGACTATAATGTTTACATACCCTAGATTACTCATCTCATATGTATATACTGTACTCTATATCATTGTAACGGCTTTCTTCGGAAGAAGAGGAATCGTCAGACCAAAAAGCAGCGGGATACGTGTTCATCTTTATTATAAGGAACTGAACACTGAATACAAAAATAACAAAAGGAAAACCCGAAACAGTCCTGCACGGTGAAACAAACACTAAACAGAAATACAACTACCCACAACTAAAAGTGGAAAACAGGCTACCTAAGTATGATTCCCAACGATAGACAGCTGTCCCTGATTGAGAACCATACCCGGCCGAAACATAGAAATACAAAAACCTAGACATACAAACATAGAATTCCCACCCAAATCATACCCTGACCAAACAAACATAGAAACATACAAAGCAATCTACGGTCAGGGCGTGATAATCATCTACTGCATCTTGTCATCTTTATGTAATACATGTATCACTAGCCACTTTAAACTATGCCACTTTTATGTTTACATACTCTACATTACTCATCTCATATGTATATACTGTACTCGATACCATCTACTGCATGTTGCCTATGCCGTTCTGTACCATCACTCATTCATATATCTTTATGTACATATTCTTTATCCCTTTACACTTGTGTGTATAAGGCAGTAGTTGTGGAATTGTTAGGTTAGATTACTCATTGGTTATTACTGCATTGTCGGAACTAGAAGCACAAGCATTTCGCTACACTCGCATTAACATCTGCTAACCATGTGTATGTGACAAATAACATTTGATTTGATTTGATAACAAAGGGGTTTCCATTCGGTTTTGAAATGTCATATATATATTTCATGTAACTTTTAGCAATCATCATTACTTATTCAACCAATCATTTTTTTGTACAAACAATGGAGTAAAACAAGCTTATATTTTGGGTTGGACATTGTATCCTATTCTTACTATTTTAATCAATAGCATAAACATTTTGCTAATTTATTGAAAATTAAATACAGAAATCTAATTTACATAAGTATATACACCCCTGAGTCAATGCTTTGTAGAATAACCTTTGGTGGTGATTACAGCTTTGAGCGATTTTGGTATGTCTGTATCAGCTTTGAAATTATTTTGGTATGTCTGTATCAGCTTTGAGACGATTTTGTTATGTCTGTATCAGCTTTGAGACAATTTTGGTATGTCTGTATCAGCTTTGAGATGATTTTGGTATGTCTGTATCAGCTTTGAGACGATTTTGGTATGTCTGTATCAGCTTTGAGACGATTTTGGTATGTCGGTATCAGCTTTGAGACGATTTTGGTATGTCTGTATCAGCTTTGAGACGATTTTGGTATGTCGGTATCAGCTTTGAGACGATTTTGGTATGTCTGTATCAGCTTTGAGACAATTGTGGTATGTCTGTATCAGCTTTGAGACGATTCTGGTATGTCTGTATCAGCTTTGAGACGATTCTGGTATGTCTGTATCAGCTTTGAGACGATTTTGGTATGTCTGTATCAGCTTTGCACATCTGGATTTTTCCTTTCAGATTTTCTTAAGCTCTGTTAAATTACGTGGGGAGAACAGCAATCAAGTCTTTCCACTGATTTTCAATGGGATTGAAGTCTGGGCTTTGGCTGGACCACTCAAGGACTTTCAAATTATTGTTCTGAAGCCATTCCAGCATTGCTTTGGCTGTATACTTGGAGTCACTGTCTTGTTGGAACGTATCTTCGCCCCCAGTCTCAGGTCGTTTGCAATCTGAAGCAGGTTCTCATCAAGGATTTGCCTGTATTTTGCTCCTTTCATTGTTCTCTCTATCCTTACCAGTCACCCAGTCCCTGCTGCTGAAAAGCATCCCTACCACCATGCTTCACGGTAGGGATGGTGTTAGATGGGTGATGAGCTGTGCCTGGTTTTCTCCAGACATAGCTCTTTGCATTCAGGCCAAATAGTAAAATGTTTGTCTGTCTTTCATGTGCCTTTTTCTCACGAAAAGCTTCGTCTGGCCACTCTCCAATAAAGCCCAGATTGGTGAAGTGCTGTATTGTCCTTCTGGTAGTTTCTCCCATCTCAGCCAAGGAACTCTGTCGTTTTGTCAGAGTGATCATTGAGTTCTTGGTCACCTCCCTGACCAAGGTCCTTCTCGCCCGGTTACTCAGTTTTGTCGGATGTCCAGCTCTAGGCAGTCTGGGCAGTTCCAAACTGTTACATATTTTTTCAATTTTCGAATGATAGAGACCACTGTGCTCTTGGAAACTTTCAACACTCTCAGAGATGATCTTCATGGTTTCTGTTCTGACATGAACTGTCAACTGTGGGACCTTATATTGACAAGTGTGTGGGCCACAAGTGGACTCCAATCAAGTTGTAGTGACATCTCAAGGATGATCAAAGGAAATTCAATTTGGAGTGTCATAACAAAGGCGTGTGAATACTTATGTAGATATTTCTGTATTTCATTTTCAATTAATTTGATAACATTTCTAAAAACATGTTTTCACTTGGTCATTATGGGGTATTTTGTGTAGATGGTGAGAACATCTATTTAATCAATTTTGAATTCATGCTGTAACACAACAAAATGTGGAATAAGTATGAATACTTTCTGAAGGCACTGTATATTCCACTATTTCAAAATTGTGCATGGTATGTAAGTGTTGTATTACTTTTCAACCAATCCAGTGCAATTTTGTTGAAAATGAAATGTTGAAATTAACAATATGCCAAAGGATTAAACAACTGAAACAAACAAAGACAAACAGATCAATCCCACTTTTCAAGCCTGGTGAAGGTGTGTGCCGGTGGCATGGTTTCTGAACATCAGATAGATGAAAGCATTATGGAATTTGTTTTCACCTGTCAAGTTCTTTCAGATCAGTATCAGCAGAGAAAAGAAAATAGTGATAGCGAGCCACTTTAGACTATTGAGATGCACCCAAAACCTTGGGTAAGTGTAACGATCGTCATTGGAATGAGACCAAAGCGCAGCGTGGAAATTGTTCATATTTAATGTTCACATAAAACACTCAAACAAAATGACAAACGGAGAAAATGAAAGCACACAGTTCTGTCAGGGAAACAACCTAAACAGAAAACAATCACCCACATCTAAAATGGGGAAACATGCTACCTAAGTATGATTCTCAATCAGAGACAACGAATGACACCTGCGAATGACAACCATACTAGGCCAAACACATAGAAAAAAGAACATAGACTACCCACCCCAACTCACGCCCTGACCAGCCTAAAACAAAGACATAACAAAGGAACTAAGGTCAGAATGTGACAGTAAGGTGCCATACTGTACTATAGATGTTCCTCGATTTTGAGCTTTGCTCCATTGATGCAAGGGCGGAGACACTCCCCCAGCACCATGCCCATGCGCCTCACACGCACTACGCTGCTGTCCAGATGACTCCGCATCCCTCCCAAGATGGACACACACACGTACTGCTCTGTTATGGACATGTTCATTTTTGAGATACCTCTTAGCATCCACACTCCTGCTGAATAGTCCAGAACAGTACACACACATGCATGTCTGATACAGTTTGGAATACGTTGCATAACCAATATCTTTGAGTGTTTTGTTTTTCCTATAACTCACACAAGAGATCTAGTTGCTGAGTAGTCCAGGGAAGATGTGCCATATAGAAAGGTCATATATTAATAAAAAGAAGGACCCAGATATTTATAATTGCTAGAAAACTAAAAAAATGTCTTCACCAAAAAAAAAACTGAAAAACACTTCTCTTAGTACCTGGTTTTCTAAAATGCATTATCTCTGTTTTTTCTGGATGTGGACACCCCTTCAAATGAATGGATTCAGGTATTTCAGCCATACCAGTTGCAGACAGTTGTATAAAATTGAGCACACAACCAAACAATCTTCATAGACAAACATTGGCAGCTGAATGGCCTTACTGAAGAGCTCTGTGACTTTCAACGTGGCTTCGTCATAGGATGCTACCTTTCCAACTAATAAGTTAGTCAAATTTCTGCCCTGCTAGAGCTGCCCTGGTCAACTGTAAGTGTTGTTATTGTGAAGTAGAAATGTCTAGGATCAACAACGGCTCTGCCACGAAGTGGTAGGCCACACAAGCTCACAGAATGGGACCACTGAGTGCTGAAGCTCGTAGCGTGTAAAATTTGTCTGTCCTTGGTTGCAAGCAACGTTAGCACAAGAACTGATCGTCGGGAGCTTCATGAAAGGGGTTTCCATGGCCAAGCAGCCGCACACAAGCCTAAGATCCGATTGCGCAATGCCAAGCGTAGGCTGAAGTGGTGTACCGCTCGCTGCCATTGGACTCTGGAGCAGTGGAAATGTGTTCTCTGGAGTGATGAATCACGCTTCACCATCTTGCAGTCTGGCGGACAAATCTGGGTGTGGTGGATAACAGGAGAACGCTACCTGCCCAAATGCATAGTGCCAACTGTAAAGTTTGGCTGAGGAGAAATAATGGTCTGGAACAGTTGTCACTCAGCAATAAAGTGAAGTGCCTCACAGCCTAACAAAACTCTGGTAAAGGAGAACGAACAGCTCTCACATTTTTCAATTGCATATGCCAGTGAGAGTGCATACAGACACAAGAGACGGAGAAACAAAAGCAGAGAGGGTGGTGAAGGTTTAAACTAAATTTGGACAGGCTGATTCTTGATTTTGCTCCCTTTAAACATGTTTGACTAGCTATCTACATTTACATTTACATTACATTTACATTTAAGTCATTTAGCAGACGCTCTTATCCAGAGCGACTTACAAATTGGTGCATACACCTTATGACAACCAGTGGAACAGCCACTTGCATCTAAATCTTGTTGGGGGGGAGAAGGATTACCTACCCTTACTTACCCTATCCTAGGTATTCCTTGAAGAGGTGGGGTTTCAGGTGTCTCCGGAAGGTGGTGATTGACTCCGCTGTCCTGGCGTCGTGAGGGAGTTTGTTCCACCATTGGGGGCCAGAGCAGCGAACAGTTTTGACTGGGCTGAGCGGGAACTGTACTTCCTCAGTGGTAGGGAGGCGAGTAGGCCAGAGGTGGATGAACGCAGTGCCCTTGTTTGGGTGTAGGGCCTGATCAGAGCCTGGAGGTACTGAGGTGCCGTTCCCCTCACAGCTCCGTAGGCGAGCACCATGGTCTTGTAGCGGATGCGAGCTTCAACTGGAAGCCAGTGGAGAGAGCGGAGGAGCGGGGTGACGTGAGAGAACTTGGGAAGGTTGAACACCAGACGGGCTGCGGCGTTCTGGATGAGTTGTAGGGGTTTAATGGCACAGGCAGGGAGCCCAGCCAACAGCGAGTTGCAGTAATCAAGACGGGAGATGACAAGTGCCTGGATTAGGACCTGCGCCGCTTCCTGTGTGAGGCAGGGTCGTACTCTGCGGATGTTGTAGAGCATGAACCTACAGGAACGGGACACCGCCTTGATGTTAGTTGAGAACGTCAGGGTGTTGTCCAGGATCACGCCAAGGTTCTTAGCGCTCTGGGAGGAGGACACAATGGAGTTGTCAACCGTGATGGCGAGATCATGGAACGGGCAGTCCTTCCCCGGGAGGAAGAGGAGCTCCGTCTTGCTGAGGTTCAGCTTGAGGTGGTGATCCGTCATCCACACTGATATGTCTGCCAGACATGCAGAGATGCGATTCGCCACCTGGTCATCAGAAGGGGGAAAGGAGAAGATTAATTGTGTGTCGTCTGCATAGCAATGATAGGAGAGACCATGTGAGGTTATGACAGAGCCAAGTGACTTGGTGTATAGCGAGAATAAGAGAGGGCCTAGAACAGAGCCCTGGGGGACACCAGTGGTGAGAGCGCGTGGTGAGGAGACAGATTCTCGCCACGCCACCTGGTAGGAGCGACCTGTCAGGTAGGACGCAATCCAAGCGTGGGCCGCGCCGGAGATGCCCAACTCGGAGAGGGTGGAGAGGAGGATCTGATGGTTCACAGTATCGAAGGCAGCCGATAGGTCTAGAAGGATGAGAGCAGAGGAGAGAGAGTTAGCTTTAGCAGTGCGGAGCGCCTCCGTGATACAGAGAAGAGCAGTCTCAGTTGAATGACTAGTCTTGAAACCTGACTGATTTGGATCAAGAAGGTCATTCTGAGAGAGATAGCGGTAGAGCTGGCCAAGGACGGCACGCTCAAGAGTTTTGGAGAGAAAAGAGAAGGGATACTGGTCTGTAGTTGTTGACATCGGAGGGATCGAGTGTAGGTTTTTTCAGAAGGGGTGCAACTCTCGCTCTCTTGAAGACGGGAGGGACGTAGCCAGCGGTCAGGGATGAGTTGATGAGCGAGGTGAGGTAAGGGAGAAGGTCTCCGGAAATGGTCTGGAGAAGAGAGGAGGGGATAGGGTCAAGCGGGCAGGTTGTTGGGCGGCCGGCCGTCACAAGACGCGAGATTTCATCTGGAGAGAGAGGGGAGAAAGAGGTCAGAGCATAGGGTAGGGCAGTGTGAGCAGAACCAGCGGTGTCGTTTGACTTAGCAAACGAGGATCGGATGTCATCGACCTTCTTTTCAAAATGGTTGACGAAGTCATCTGCAGAGAGGGAGGAGGGAGGGGGGAGGATTCAGGAGGGAGGAGAAGGTGGCAAAGAGCTTCCTAGGGTTAGAGGCAGATGCTTGGAACTTAGAATGGTAGAAAGTGGCTTTAGCAGCAGAGACAGAGGAGGAAAATGTAGAGAGGAGGGAGTGAAAGGATGCCAGGTCCGCAGGGAGGCGAGTTTTCCTCCATTTCCGCTCGGCTGCCCGGAGCCCTGTTCTGTGAGCTCGCAATGAGTCGTCGAGCCACGGAGCGGGAGGGGAGGACCGAGCCGGCCTGGAGGATAGGGGACATAGGGAGTCAAAGGATGCAGTAAGGGAGGAGAGGAGGGTTGAGGAGGCAGAATCAGGAGATAGGTTGGAGAAAGTTTGAGCAGAGGGAAGAGAAGATAGGATGGAAGAGGAGAGAGTAGCGGGGGAGAGAGAGCGAAGGTTGGGACGGCGCGATACC
Source organism: Oncorhynchus keta (assembly GCF_023373465.1). Lineage (NCBI taxonomy): Eukaryota > Metazoa > Chordata > Actinopteri > Salmoniformes > Salmonidae > Oncorhynchus > Oncorhynchus keta. The sequence continues at coordinate 26,877,986 of NC_068431.1, forward strand.
ATCCGAGTAGGGGCAGTGTGGGAAGTGTTGGATGAGAGCGAGAGGGAAAAGGATACAAGGTAGTGGTCGGAGACTTGGAGGGGAGTTGCAATGAGGTTAGTGGAAGAACAGCATCTAGTAAAGATGAGGTCAAGCGTATTGCCTGCCTTGTGAGTAGGGGGGGAAGGTGAGAGGGTGAGGTCAAAAGAGGAGAGGAGTGGAAAGAAGGAGGCAGAGAGGAATGAGTCAAAGGTAGACGTGGGGAGGTCTAATACAAATGGTGCAGTAATCATATGTATCAGAAAAGGTGCATGCTCATGCACCAGCAGTAGGTACATTTGGCCAACTCATTCCCACTTCTTAGCAATTAGCAGTATATTAACGCCTTATCATACAAGCTAGCTAGCTATGATAGCTATGATAGTTGGATAGCTACAGCAAGCCAATTAGTTAGCTAACCAGCTAGCTATGCTTTCCCGCCTTGCTAACTAGCTAGCTAGCATCTGACTGCAGGTAACATTAACATGTTAACATTAGCTGCTAGATCTTTTTTTTTTGGCTAACATTAGTTAGCTACACGCGCACACAACAATGAATAATCACCAGCAGTAACTAGATAGCTAACTAGCTACATTTGGCCAACGCATTGTCCTCATCCCCCCTTCTTAATGCCCCTCTCTCACAAACGTTGATAGATAAATAGCTAGTTAACCCATACATCAAGCTATTTAGTTTGCAAATCAGTTAGCTATGCTTTCCCTTTTGTATCATTCGCTAGCTATAATTCGATGTCTGTGGACATCATGTGCAGAGTGGGTTTAGTTTTTAGACCTTTTCGGGACCCTGGTACTTACACAGGTAAAAGTACTTCAAAAAGTATTCACACACCTTGACTTTTCCACATGTTCTTGTGTTACAGACTGAATTTAAAATAGATTAAGTTCAGATTTTGTGACACCGTCTTGCACACAATACCCCATAAGGTCAAAGTGGAATTATGTTTTTATAAATGTTTACTAATGACTCAAAAATGAAAATCTGAAATGTATTGAGAATAAGTATTTAACCCCTTTGTTATTTCGAATAAAAATTTCACATAATAAATTGCATGAACTCACTCTGTGTGCAATAATAGTGATTTTTTTAAAGACTACTTCATCTCGGTACCCCACATATACAATTAACTCTAAGGTCCCTCAGTCGAGCAGTGAATTTCAAACATAGATTCAACCACAAAGACCAGGTAGGTTTTCTAAAAGTAGGGCACCTTTTGGTAGATGGGTAACAAATGACAGTGAATATCCCATTGAGCATGGTGAAGTTATTACACTTTGGATGGTGTATCAATACACCCAGTCACCACAAATATACAGGTGTCCTTCCAAACTCAGTTGCCGGAGAGGAAGGAAACCACTCAGGGATTTCACCATGAGGCCAATTACATTTACATTTAAGTCATTTAGCAGACGCTCTTATCCAGAGCGACTTACAAATTGGTGCATTCACCTTATGACATCCAGTGGAACAGCCACTTTACAATAGTGCATCTAAATCTTTTAGGGGGGGGGGGGTGAGAAGGATTACTTATCCTATCCTAGGTATTCCTTAAAGAGGTGGGGTTTCAGGTGTCTCCGGAAGGTGGTGATTGACATTAAATCAGTTAGAGTTTAATGGCTGATAGGAGAGGTGTCTCCGGAAGGTGGTGATTGACATTAAATCAGTTAGAGTTTAATGGCTGATAGGAGAAAACTGTGGATATATCAACAACATTGTAGTTACTCCCAAAATATTAACCTACATGACAGTGAAAAGAAGGCAGCCTGTTTTCAATAAGACACTAAAATAAAAATGCAAGAAATGTGGCAAAAATGTATACGTTATGCCCAGAATACAAAGTGCTGTGTTTGGGGTAAATCCAGCATAATATATCACTGAGTACCATTCTTCATATTTTCAAGCATGGTAGTGGCTGCATCATGTTATGGGTATTCTTGTCATGGCAAGGACTAGAGAGTTTTTTGGGGGATAAAAAGAAACGGAGTAGAGCTAAGCACAGGCAGAATCCTATAGGAAAACCTGGTTCAGTCTGCTTTCCAACAGACACTGGTAGACAAATCCACCTTTCACCAGGACAATAACCTAAAACACATGGCCAAATATAAACTGAAGGTGCTTACTAAGACAACATTGAATGTAAGTTTGACTTAAATCAGCTTGAAAATATATGACAAGACTCAAATGTCTGTCTAGCAATGATCAACAACCAACTTGACAGAGCTTAAATAATTTTTATATATAATAATGTGCAAATATTGTACAATCAAAGTGTGCCTAAAGCTCTTAGAGACTTACCCAGAAAGACTCACAGCTGTAATCACTGCCAAAGATGGTGTATTGACTGTAAATAATACTTCTGTAAATTATATACAGTATTTTTGAACCAATGTATTGATGTCAGTGAGGAAGTGTGTGAGTGTTTGGGGTTGCATTTGAGTAAACATGTAAATTGACAGATTTAGTTCATACCCCCCAAAATCAATGGCACACACCCTCTGAATCCATGATGTGTCACGTCCAGAGTGCAGCCAATGATGAAGTTCTTTCCCACGATCCGCATGGATCGCCTGTCTCTTCTCAAGGTCACCATGCCACAGGCTCATTTAGTGTGTGTGTGTCTGTCTGTATTTGTGTGTGGTGTGTGTACATGCATACGTGCACATTTCTTATCAGGGCAAGTCAGATCTTTAAATGGTCATTAAGTTCAGTATAGCCTCCATATATGTGGGTGGACTCATTCTCTCACTTATACCTTAGCACAGTCTTCACAAACAATTGCACTCACTCCTAGTGGTAGTTTAGTAAAGTTGCATTTCATATTCCACACAGCCAACATTATCAAACTGACTCCTAAAGTATTTGGACTGCCTGATTCTGCTTCTCTCAGGGCAGTTCATTGTTTGTTGAAAGCTGACAAAACTGCAGTGACATTTTGAGACCCAAAACAGCCATGAATGTAGATGGCTGGCAGAGGAAGTTTTGATCTTGTGCTGCTGTTGAACACACCCAACTGGCTATGTGTGTGCAGAGAGGACGGGACTCTCCACACAGTGTAATGTGTTAGCTATACTGTATACTTGGGTGGAGCAGAGGAGAGGAGGGGAAGGGAGGCCCAGTGTCAGAGCCAGCCCTGATTTGATGAAACGAGTGCAGTCATGCATAAGTAAATAAGGATGGGGGGCTGTTCACAAGGCAACCCACGTCTCCATCCCTCCCTCCCTCAAGTCTCTCTCCCTGACCGTTCCTGTAGCCAAGTGCTAACAGATTGGAGAGATACAGGAGGGAAATGAATGGGATTTTCATTTCTCCTCTTTTCTCATTTAATCTTTTTGTTCTTTTTTTGTCATCGGAGATCACTTGTTTTGCGCTATCGCTCTTCTCCGGGCAGACCGGGGCCTTTTGCGCCAGTGTCTTTGACCCTGCTGGTACAACCCTCACCTTTATAATGAGTGCACTTTCTTTTTAAAGGGGGAGCATGTTGCTGTGAAACAGTCAGTTCTCCAGGTCCTCCAGAGCTCAGGCCATGCTAAGATTATAGAACCATAAATTGGATTTCTTATGGATTACAAGTACTGCTTTGCTGTGTCGTTTTTTCACTCTGAATAAATAGAGTGGGAGAGAGAGACAGGGAGGGCGAGAGAACACAGTTTGGAGCAGGTATTCAACATTTTTCTAGACTCTTAGAAATAAAGGTGCTATCTAGAACCTAAAAGGGTTCTTCGGCTCTCCCCATAGGAGAACCCTTTGAAAACCCTTTTCGGGTTCAGGTAGAGCTCTTTCCTCTGTGGAAAGGGTTTTACATGTAACACAAAAGGGTTCTCCCTTGATCCAAAAAGGGTTGTCCTTTTTTTAAATAGCCATTTCAGACAGAAGATGTGGTATATTACCTGAAAAAAATATAAGGCAATGTTTAAATGACCCCCTTTCAAACAGCCCTTTTTTCTAAAAACACTTTCTTATAGGTTTACTGCTTTTATACATATCATTTGGTAACTGGCAATTTGGGAGGGGTGGGGAGTGTTGTTAAACTTTTAATTTGCCATGTTTTTTACGCCCATACCCTTTACAGGCAGATTTTACTGTATGTTGCCTGTAAAAACAATTCTGGCAATGTTTTGGGAGTAGACATGGGCCATTGGGAGTAGACATGGGCCATTGGGAGTAGACATGGGCCATTGTGAGTGGTCTATTTTTATTAATCCATTGAATATACCCCATCACAAAGAAATCCATTGTTAATATGATTGAGGCAGGTCCTAAGAAACATTATATGACTAATAAGGTGTAATTTCAAAAGAATAGAATGACAGATTTTGATGATGTTACTGGTCTGTGCAGCCTATAGGCTACATGGCTGCGCCATGCACATTAAATCAATAGTTATTTTGTTCACTAAACATTTAGTCAACTGGATGATTTTTTGGTCAAGTAGTCAGTCGCAAATGTTTATTTTTTATTGTGCACAAGACACCTGTCTGATTCACACCTGTCTGAATGGACTAATCTGTTGCGGAGGCCATGGGGATGGCAGAATCCATCACTGATATTGTATATGGTTAGATTGTTCTGACAATGGTGCAACACTAATAAAAATAATATTATTTCAAACAAATGCGCTTTCTCCCGCATTGGGTAGCGGTTGCTGTCCGCTGCAGTTTGTTATAAACAATTTATTGATGCAATTATGATAGGCTAAAGGTCAGGCCACATTGGTCACGTGCATGTGATGCATACATGTGTCAGGTAAAGAGAGTAAGGGTTGAGAGAATAGGGTATGTTTTTCCTAAAAGGATTTCAGTAACAAAACTTTTCAGTCAGAAATGGCTGTAATTATGTTGCAGCCTCAGCAACACGGACAGCGAGATAAACACTGTTGATGTTCTGTGGTGGTCACTGCAGCAGGGAGGAGAGAAAGACAACGGGTGCTAGTCACACAGGCACTCGCTGTAAAACAATATGTACACCACGCAGTCTGAGCCTGGCCCAGCACAATCAAATCAATTTAGGTTGGACTCCCTCTAGAGTAATTTGGGCGTCTTCTTTATTTCATCAAACAGTGTGCTTATTAAAGCATCAGACAAGCTCAGTTCATATAGTTTGTTTTATTAAAACACATATGGTGTGCCTATACAATACCTGTCACGACTTCCGCCGAAGTTGGTCCCTCTCCTTGTTCGGGCGGCATTCGGCGGTCGACGTTACTGGCTTTCTAGCCACATTGGCTTGAGGGGGCTAAACACACTTTTCTCATCTGGACTGACCACCTCAATCTGGAGTACATCCGGGCGGCAAGAAGATTGAACCCTCGCCAGGCAAGGTGGCTATGTTCTTTACCCATTTTGTTTTCACTCTATCCTACAGACCAGGTTCCCAGAACGCTAAGGCAGACGCACTGTCCCGGATGTATGACACAGAGGAGCGGTCCATGGAACACACTCCCATACTTCCGGCCTCTTGCCGGGTGGCACCGGTGGTGTAGGAGCTGGACGCGAACATCGAGCGGGTATTACGTACAGAGCACACTCCCCCCCAGTGTCCAGTTCCGCCCGCTGTCTGTGACCGTTTGATCTATTGGGCCCATACGTCACCCTCCTCTGGTCATCCTGGCATCGGTCGGACGGTGCGTTGCCTTAGTGGGAAGTACTGGTGGCCCACCTTGACCAAGGATGTGAGGGTGTATGTTTCCTCCTGCTCGGTGTGCGCCCAGTGCAAGGCTCCCAGGCACCTGCCCAGAGGGAAATTACAACCCCTACCCGTTCCACAACGGTCGTGGTCGCACCTGTCAGTGGACTTCCTGACGGATCTTCCTCCAGGGCAACACCACGATCCTGGTCATTGTGGATCGATTTTCTAAGTCCTGCCGTCTCCTCCTTTTTCCCGGTCTCCCTATGGCCCTACAGACTGCGGAGGCCCTGTTCACACACACGTCTTCCGGCACTACGGGGTGCCCGAGGACATAGTTTCTGATCGGGGTCCCCAGTTCACGTCCACGGTCTGGAGAGCGTTCATGGAACGTCTGGGGGTCTCGGTCAGCCTCATCTCAGGTTTTAACCCCGAGAGTAATGGGCAGGTGGGGAGAGTAAACCAGGATGCGGGTAGGTTTCTGCGGTCATATTGCTACGACCGGCCGGGGGAGTAGGCGGCGTACATCCCCTGGGCAGAGATGGCTCAAACTCAATCCGCCACTCCTCCACTAACCTCTCTCCTTTCCAGTGCGTACTGGGGTATCATCCGGTTCTGGCACCTTGGCATCAGAGCCAGATCGAAGCTCCCGTGGTGGACAAATGATTTAAGCGCTAGGAGGAAACCTGGGACGCCACCCATGTGCACCTACAACGGGCCGTGAGGTGGCAAAAATCGAGTCCCGAAACCTGCCCCTCCGCCTGCCGGAAGCTGGGTCCGCAGTTTGTGGGGCCATTTAAAGTCCTGAGTCCTGAGGTGACAGCTTCCCCCAGATTATCGGGTTAATCCCTCGTTCCATGTGTCTCTCCTCAGGCCGGTGTTGGCTGATCCACTCCAGGAAGCTGAGGTACAGGAGGTTCCTCCGCCCCCTCTGGACATCAAGGGGGCCCCGGCGTTCGAGCCATCCTGGACTTGAGGCGAGGGGCCTTCAGTACCTCGTGGAGTGGGAGGGGTACGGTCCGGAGGAGAGATGCTGGGTGCCGGTGGAGGACGTCCTGGACCCTTTAGTTGCTGTGGGATTTCCACCATCTCCATCCGGATCGCCTTACGCCTCGTCCTCTGGGTTGTCCCCAAGGTCGGTGTCGGCGCGCTGCTGGAGCCACGTGTCAAGGAGGGGTACTGTCACGACTTCCGCCGAAGTCGGTCCCTCTCCTTGTTCGGGCGACGTTCAGTGGTTGACGTCACCGGCTTTCTAGCCACCGCCGACTTTTCATTTTCCATTTGTTCTGTCTTTGTCTTACACACCTGTTTATTGTAATTTGGTCCGTCTTTGTGGGCTTGTGATGTTACTTTTGTATATTTGTCTTTTTGAGTAAAGTACATTGATTACTCATATCTGCTGTCCTGCGCCTGACTCTCCACAACAGCTACACACAGGACCCTTACAATACCAGTCAGAAGTTTGGACACAACTACTCATTCAAGGCTTTTTCTTTATTTTTTACTATTTTCTACATTGTAGAATAATAGTGAAGACATCAAAACTATGAAATAATGCAAATGGAATCATGTAGTAACCAAAGAAGTGTTAAACAAATCCAAATATATTTTATATTTGAGATCCTTGAAAGTAGCCACCCTTTGCCTTGATGACAGCTTTGCACACTCTTGGCATTCTCTCAACCTAGTTCACCTGGAATGCTTTTCCAACAGTCTTGAAGAAGTTCCCACATATGCGGAGCACTTGTTGCCTGCTTTTCCTTCACTCTGTGGTCCAACTCATCCCAAACCATCTCAATTGGGTTGAGATCCTGTGATTGTGGAGTCCAGGTCATCTGATGCAGCCCTCCATCACCCTCCTTCTTGGTCAAATAGTCATTACACAGCCTGGAGGTGTGTTGGGTCATTGTCCTGTTGAAAACAAATGATAGTCCCACTAAGCACAAACCAGATGGGATGGCATATTGCTGCAGAATGCTGTGGTAGCCGTGCTGATTAAGTGTGCTGGTTAAGGTCTATTTGACCAAGAAGGAGAGTGATGGAGTGCTGAATCAGATGCCTACTCTCGGTCGACCAATTTGACATTGATTGAGTTATCAAGAGTCCCCACGCTTGTCTCAATGCAGCGCAAAACGATGCTGAAATAGTTGACCACACGTGGGTAGACTAATGCTTGAAATGTATTATAGCCTAACAATTGGATGACCTTGGGAGTTTCAGTAAGCAACAATTTGATGCCTTCAATTGCATTAGCCTTTTTTATTCCAATATTTTTATCATTCAGTGATATTTATACAGTAATTATTTATGGATACATCCAATTGTGGTTAAGAAAGCAGTGCATGTGGTGGGCTATGTGAAAAGATAGGTGAAGTGTCATGCCTAGTAAAGTTTAGAACTGTCAGGGGTATAGTAGTAATGGGCGCTGCCAAGCAACTATCAAATGCTTGTGAACGTAGTGCGTGCCAATGCAGCCTCAGCATTACAGCTACATTTCATCCTAAGCCATAGGCAATCACCCTGGTGGATAAGGCTTGTCAAACATGGGGGCAGGCAGTACAAGCATTACATGTGTCTATTCCTTACCCGCTCTTCATCGGCCTACGTTCTTGATGTTATTTAGCACTCCATCTATCACACACAAAATGTTATTTTACACACAGATGAGCCCACCGTCAATATCCACTATGGATGTGGATGGGGGAAATCTGTTGAACATCTGGGACTTCTGTATTTGCGCAGCTAACAAATCGCTATGTTCTCAGAGCAACAAATATGGCTGCCCCAGGGTTCAGAACATACTCTGATTCAAGGGGTGAATTTAAAGGCAAGCTCTCCTTAGAGAGTAGAATATTTATTTGAGAAAGCCTCCCCCCCTTCATGCCCTACATCCAATAAACTTTAGTAAGGATGTTTACAAATTAGGTCTATCTTGGGGAATCCTTTTTAGTTTTTGCTGTTGGCTTCTTTATTTTGTCTGGATGTGTTAAATACTGCTTATTCGGAGACAATGGTGACTTTAGCATCTGTGAAACAGTAGTTGCTTCCGTCTGAATGATAAAGGCACAGCGACCACCCACTGGGAACAGTTACACTGATACTACACGGTAAAGCCTCAGCCTCGTAAAAGATGTCTACCCTTCCCATATACTGCCATGAAAACTGTTTATATGTGGGCAGTGGGCTTGATAACAAGCTACACATTTTTATAGATTTTTTCCAACAGTGTCTTCTACCTGATCTTTACAGTAACCTTAAACTCTGTTGCTCCAATGGTGCATGGGAGCAAGCCAGTAGGGTACATTTAATTTAGCCCTGAAAAACAGGGTCTTTCAGACCCTTTGTATCTGTCTGTAGTAGTTTTATAACATCACATAAGTGCTCATCAATGAGATCAATAATAATGATCAATAAGATCATTTTATCTAGATGAAGGAAAGCGTTACATAACATAATAAGTTGTTATGAGTGCGGTGACCTTAACATGCTGTGTCTCTCTCAGCTCTTTGACATGGTTGATCTCTGTGATGACATCACGCTACGTCACCATGTCATCAGCTGCGTGTAGCAGTAATTCCGCCTGGCATTTAGCACGGCTCCATCCTCCCACAATTGATTTCTGAGCTAGCCCTGATTGTTTCTCATAGTGAGATATTTGATTCTCTTTGCCTCCATCAAGAGGACATTTCCTATGTTGTATTAATGATTATCTCCCTCCCTCCCTCCCTCCCTCCCTCCCTCCCTCCCTCCCTCCCTCCCTCCCTCCCTCCCTCCCTCCCTCCCTCCCTCCCTCCCTCCCTCCCTCTGCATACTGGTGATTGGTGCCTACCCTTTGTCTGCCATGCCTCGCCACGTCTGGATGAAGGTAAGAGTTGTGTGCTTTTAATTAACTACATATACAATAGCATCCCCGCCGTAAATCCCCTGCCCTGATCACAAGGAGACATATAACAAAATGGTTACCCTTGTGCTCGTGATATATGGACGAGCTCCAGTGAATTGGAGCGTGATCTTAATTCCTCCTACTTCTCTATTGTCTTCTTACATCGCTAGGAGGGGATAAAAAAAAGTAGATTTGATTAATGTAGTCTGTTTGTTTGGACGGAATTACTACATAAGTAAATAACATACCTTTACAGAGGTATTCGATTTACTCCCACTTTCCTTTTCTTAAAAAGGAACTGATTTCTTTATATAATGAAATACTCTTGTCCAGTCCCTTGTGACTGTGTTACTACTATGTATCCTGCATATTTCATTAGTTTAGCTATACAGGATAACAGCAATTCATAAACAAGACTGAGCACTACACTGACTTTGCCAAGTTCTGTTAGGCCCCCATTGACGGCAATCAGATGAAATACACACACCTCAAAATATCCCACAACTACTTCCTTCCTCTTGGCAATGCCCCTGACTTTTGTTACTGTATTTGGTTTCCTCGCTCTCTCTTTCTTGTTAGAATACACATTATGTCAGAAAAACAAAGCGCAGACTCAATTAGCCCGGTGCAAGAGGAGCGAGAGAATATGAGAAGAAGAACACGGTAAAAAGGAATATGCCTTCCCTTTGTAACTTATCTCCTCAGAGCCCGCTGTAGCAATCCTCACTCTAATCTCCTCTTTGTTTTGATGCCTTTTTATTCTAGTCTTTTGTACTCCACAGCTTTATCTAAGATTTAGGGAGATGCACACAAAAACACCTTACAGGAAGAGTGCGGATTGCAAACAATGGATGCGAAATACGTTTAGCCATCGGGTATAATCAAGACCCTTTCACTCGCTCACTTGTTCACTCTCAAACTGCCTGCGGTGGCTAAGGTGTTTGTTTTGAAGACGAACAAAATGGCTAATTAGAGCACTATTCCCTCCACCCACGCCTCTCTCCACTTCCCCAACCTCCCGGCCCCGCCCCCTTCCCCTTTACTTGAACACGGCTGACGTGAAGATGCGAGGTACTATGGGTCACCTGACCCTGACGGTCTCCTCTCATTCGCAGGGGTTGATTGGTGTCATGGTAACGGGGGTGAGCACAGGGCTGTAATGACAGAGAGAACTCCTATTGACAGCACTCTTTCTAGGCACTGACACCTGTGTGATAAGTCTCTCATAGCATCCCAGCCAACAGATACAGCACAATACAGGAAATAGATAGATAGAGTGCAGCTGGGGTTGCATTGAAAATAGCCCCCCTTCATTTCCATACCGTGCCCCATTGATAAGCACTGTTGACAAAATGAGGATATTCTGTCATTTGTTATTGTAAACAGTACCCATTCAATGCTGCTCTGAATTAGTCCTGTAAATTTAGTTTTTTTTTCAAAAATAAGCACCCCGTGTTTGTGTACTTTGTCCTGTTTGTTGAACAATTTTCCCCTGATTTTTCTAGTGAATGAATGCTGATTCACTGAGAGCTGAATCCATCTTGAACTGCAGGAAGTGAGCGGTGGATTGTGTATCTTAACTGTTAGTGGAGGGAATGGATTGCAAAAGTAAAAATGTATGATTTACTCGAAATGCAACTAGGCCATACAAATTGCAGGAAGTGATGACACCAACGCAACCTCTGTGGGCGAATACTGTGGGCGAATACTCAGCCGTTTTTACGGGGGGTTGAGCTGATTGAGTTATAAAAGCATCGTGAACCCCCAGGCAGCAAAGCTTGAGCTATTTTTCCCCATTTAAACCACTGCTTCCAATTGCCAAGACCTCGACATAACCCAACACAGTGACAAAAAATCCACTAGGATATTGTGTGGAGAGGAGACGGGGGTGAAAAAAAACAAGATCTACGAACACAAAATAAGTTAGTATAAACACACCCTTAAAACCATGACTCTCCACCTCTCCTCGCCCCTGTTATTTGTGTTTTAATGGGATCCTGAATATTTAAAACATTCTTAGAATGAAAAAAATTGTGGCGCACCAGTGTGTTTGTTTGTAACAGGGGCCTCCTGAGCGTATGACACGCTTCAGTTCGCTGCCTCCGCCTTCCGCCATGTTAATCTTTTTCCCCCCAAAGCTGTGCTCTCGCATCCTATTCATAGTAGGATTACCAGCAAGGGGGGAGGGGAGTGGAGGAGAGGAGAGAGGGAGGCAGGTGTTTCCATAGCAACCAGAGCAGGAACTAGGACTGCGCTTTCTGTGGCAGTATCATCAGCAGCAGGAGTGTGCGAGAAACACAGGGCCTTGTCTTAGCAACTAACCTCTGTTCCAGTGTTGCTGCTTAGCTCTACAGCTGGAGCCTTGCCTTGGTCTCGCCATTCTCCATCTATCTCTTTCTCCCTCTCTCTTTGTCTCCCTCTCCCTTTCTCTCCCTCTCATACTCCATTTCTCTTTTTCTCGTTCTCTTTCTTTTTTGATAATTTTCTCTTTATTCTCTGTCTGCTTTTATCCACTTCAGTGTAAAAGCGAGAGCTCCTCTGACTCTAATATGTTTAGTTGTTTCCCGTCGGCGCCTACGATTGATTTCTTTGTAACAACCATTAAGATGTTTAGAATGGCAGTTAGAGAAGCTCTGACAAATCCAGAAAACGATAAGCCACCTCCGGGCCCCATGCTGTGAATGCTGCTCCTTCCCAGGCGTAATGCTTCCTCTCTCATGTCATGTCACTGCTGATATCACTGCTCAGCAAGGCTCAGTGAAAGCATGCCAGGTGCTAATCACCTTAGCCCTCCAAATTTTGTGTGTGCCAGCAGAGGTGTATCTATCGCTCATTCAAGTAGATAGTAGGGCTGTTGCGGTGACCGTATTACCGCCACACCGGCAGTCATGATTCATGACTGCAGTAAAATTCCACGTGACCGTTGAGTCACGGTAATTGAATTTTATTCCCTCTGGACATGCGTTGGTAGTACTCAATTCGTTAACTACCATCAGGTCCTAATGGCCTGGTACTCAGTGCTCTATTGTCTCTGTAAGCAATGGAAATGCTATCGATAATCACATCAAACACTTATCATCAAAACAGTATTGTTCTGTGAGTGATCAATTTGAAGACAGATGTTCAACAACAGGTTGAAACTAAGTGGAAAACATGGTTGTTGTGGATGTTGTTTCAAAGCCTAACAACGAACTGGACAGCGCTTTCTAAGGCGATGATTGATTAATTCAAAACACCCTTACGCATATTAGAGCTTATGCATATTCATAGGCCTATGAGCCCAAGCCTCCCCCGAAAAACGGAATTAAAATAATGATTGTGGCGTTATACAATATATAGCCTGCTGCATATTACGCATGGCAGAGAAATGTAAATAAAACAGATTTTAAGATTTGTTTGGTACATACTTGGTCCAGCCTATACTTAAAAATTAAACAAATTCTAGTAATTGCCTTTGGTATTTGGGGTATTTTATTAGGACCCCATTAGCTGTTACAAAGCAGCAGCTGTTCTTCCTGGGATCCACACAAAACATGAAACATGACATAATAACATTAATAGACAGGAACAGCTCAAGGACAGAACTAAAATGTTTTAAAAAATGGCACACAGCCTACATATCAATACATACACAATATCTATATAAAATACGGGAAAGGCATTGTGAGGTGGTACATTATGTTTTTTTAAACCAGGTTTGCTGTTCATTTGAGAAATATGAGATGGAAGGGAGTTCCATGCAATAATGGCTCTATATAATACTGTATACTTTCTTGAATTTGTTCTGGATTTGGGGACTGTGAAAATATCCCTGGTGGCATGTCTGGTGGGGTAAGTGTGTGTGTCAGAACTGTGAGGAAGTTGACTATGCAAACAATTTGTAATTTTCAACACAATGTTTCTTAAAAAAAGAAGTGATGCAGTCAGTCTGTCTTCAACTCTTAGCCAAGAGAGACTGGCATGCAAAGTTTTTATACTAGCCCTCTAATTACAATGAAGAGCAAGATGTGCTGCTCTGTTCTGGCCAGCTGCATCATAACTAGGTCTTTTTTTGCAGCATTTGACCACATGACTGGACAATAATCAAGATAAGATGGGATGTCAAAAAAGCAGAGCATGTCTTTATTATGGACAGACCTCTCCCCATCTTTACAACCATTGAATCTATATGTTTTTACCATGACAGTTTACAATCTAAGGTAACACCAAGTAATTTAGTCTCCTCGACTTGTTCAACAGTCACACCATTCATTACCAGATTCAGCTAAGGTCTAGCTTAGGGAATGATTTGTACCAAATACAATTCTCTTTGTTTTAGAGATGTTCAGGACCAGTTTATTACTGGCCACCCATTCCAAAACAGACTGCAACTCCTTCTTAAGGGTTTCAGTGACTTCATTAGCTTGGTTGCTGACACGAATATAGTTGAATGATCAGCATACATGGACACACAGGCTTTGTTTAATGCAAGTGGCAGGTCATTGGTAAAAATAGAAAAGAGTAGAGGGCCAAGAGAGCTGACTTGTGGTACACCACACTTCACATGTTTGACATTAGAGAGACTTTCATTAACTTCTTATGGGCAGGTGGGACGGTAGCGTCCCACCTGTCCAACATCCGGTGAAATTGCAGAGTGGGAAATTCAAAAATACCAAATTCAAATATTTAACATTCTTGAAAATATATGTGTTTTACATCAAAATAAAGCTTAACTTCTTCTTAATCCAGCCGCTGTGTCAGGTTTCAAAAAGGCTTTACAGCAAAGCAAACCATGCAATTATCTGAGGACAGTGCCCCGCATACAAACACATGAAAATCATATTTCAACCAGGCAGGTGCGCCACAAAAGTCAGAAATAGAGATGTAATTAATGCCTTACCTTTGAAGATCTTCTTCTGTTGCCACTCCAAAATTTCCCAGAAACATCACAAATGGTCCTTTTGTTCGATAATGTCCTTCTTTATGTCCCAGAAATGTCCATTTATTTGGCGTGTTTGATTCAGAAATACACCGGTTTCAACTCGCCCAACATGCCTACAAAGTATCTAATAAGTTACCTGTAAACTTGGTCCAAACATTTCAAACAACATTCCTAATCCTAATCCAACCTCAGGTACCCTAAAATGTAAATAATCGATTAAAGACGGAATAAACTGTTTCTAATACCGGATAAAAACAACGTGAAGCGCGCTCCAGTTCACATGCATCAAAACAGTAGAGTCCACCTGGAGTGACACTTACAATGAACAGGACTACTTCTTCATTTCTCAAAAGAAAAACATTGAACAATTTCTAAAGACTGTTGCCATCTAGGAAGCCATAGGAACTGCAACCAGGTTCCTAATAATAAGGGTATCCCATAGAAAACAATTGGAAAATCCTATGACCTCAATTTGTTTTTCCCCTGGATGGTTTGTCCTCGGGGTTTCGCCTGCCAAATCAGTTATGTTATACTCACAGACATTATTTTAACAGTTTTAGAAACTTTAGAGTGTTTTCTATCCAAATCTGTTTTATGCATATCCTAGCTTCTGGGCCTGAGTAACAGGCAGTTTACTTTGGGCATGCTTTTCATCCGGAGGTGAAAATACTGCCCCCTACCCAAGAGAGGTTAAAGAAACCCCTCTGAGTTCTATTAGAAAGATACAGTAGCTCTGAAACCATAATATGGCATGTTGAAAATCCATAAAACATTCAGTACCGTTCAAAAGTTTGGGGTCACTTAGAAATGTCCTTGTTTTTGAAAGAAAAGCATATTTTTTGTCCATTAAAATAACATCAAATTGATCAGAAGTACAGTGTGGACATTGCTAATGTTGTAAATGACTATTGTAGATGGAAATGGCTGATTTGTAATGGAATATCTACATAGGGGTACAGAGGCCCATTATCAGCAACCACAACTCCTGTGTTCCAATGGCACGTTGTGTTAGCTAATAGAAGTTTTACATTTTCAAAAGCTAATTGATCATTAGAAAATCATTTTGCAATTATGTTGGCACAGCTGAAACTGTTGTTCGGATTAAAGAAGCAATAAAACTGGCCTTCTTTAGACTAGTTGAGTATCTGAAGCATCAGCATTTGTGGGTTCGATTACAGGCTCAAAATGGCCACAAAAAAGACCTTACGTCTGAAATTCATCAGTCTATTCTTGTTCTGAGAGATGAAGGCTATTCCATGCGAGAAATTGCCAAGAAACTGAAGATCTCGTGCAACGCTGTGTACTACTCCCTTCACAGAACAGTGCAAACTGGCTCTAACCAGAATAGAAAGAGTAGTGGCTGGACCCGGTGCACAATTCAGCAAGAGGACGAGTACATTAGTGTCTAGTTTGAGAAACAGATGCCTCACAAGTCCTCAACTGGCAGTTTCATTAAATAGTACCCTCAAAACACCAGTCTCAAGAGTGAAGAGGCGACTCCGGGATATATATATTTTATTTACCCCCCTTTTTCTCCCCAATTGAATTGTTGATCTTGTCTCATCTCTCCAACTTCCCAACGGCCTCTGAAGAGGTGAAGGTGGAGTCATGCATCCTTCGAAACATGACCCGCCTCACCCTGCTCCTTAACACCCGCCAGCTTAACCCAAACGCCAACCACACCAATGTGTCAGAGGAAGCGCTGTTCAACTGGCAACCTGGGTCAGCCTGCAGACACCTGGCATGCCACAAGGAGTCGCTAGAGCATGATGAGCCTGGATGACGCTGGGCCAATTGTGCGCCGTCCAATGGACTCCCGTTCACGCCTGATTGTGGCACTGCCCGGGTCTGTCGCAATACCTCTAGCATTGCGATGCAGTGCCTTAGACCGCTGCGCCACTTGGGAGGCCCTGAACTTTAGAAACTTTACCACTATTGGCCTGGGCCAGTCACCTGGGCCGGTGGTGGGTTTTCCAATCCTGTGGGAGTGCTCCACCTCAATCTTCCTGTGGTCCATCTTCAGTTTCTCTGAGATCATTTCCCTCACTTTGTCCTCAGACATCCAGGTCTCATGTGGAGATTCTGCAATTCTGTTCACAACAACTTTTTTCAGCCTTGATTGTCCCTATAGATAATCTGATTTATCCTTCATTGTTATCATGGATTCACATACAGAACTGATGTCGTCTCTCAACGACTTACAGATTGCTGTCATTTGCAGGTTTTCCTGTTTCAACTCATCAACTGGGAGAACTCCAAACTGTTCTTCAGGTCCTGGACCTCTCTGGTCAGATTGTCCATTATTTTATTAGTTAACTCCACCAGTATTAACACTTGAAGCTATTTTCTTGTTGTTATAACAACTGCTTGTAGAAATGTTTTTGTTCTTTTAAAAGATCATAGCGCATCCTTCAGGGCCTGGAACGCAGCCTCTGTGTCATCCGTCCATCGCATCGTCTGGGGTAGTCGTGCCTTCATTAAGTTTGTGAGGGGAGAAGCTATTGCGGCAAAGTTAGGTACAAATCGACTGCAGTAGCCTGCTAACCACAGGAATGACTTCATCTGCCTCTAGGTTCGGGGGACCGCCCATCCCCTTGGGACCCTTGGGTCTTCACATTTCCCCTCCCGATCTGATTGCCAACAAAGGGTATATAACAAAGTATTGAGATAAACTTTTGTTATTGACCAAATACTTATTTTCCACCATAATTTGCAAATAAATGAATTCAAAATCCTACAATGTGATTTTCTGGATTTTTTTGTTTTTTGTTCCTATGATGAAAATTACAGGCCTCTCTCATCTTTTTAAGTGGGGGAACTTGCACAATTGGTGGCTGACTAAATACTTTTTTGCCCCACTGTAGATACTTTTGAACTTGTTTCCTCCAGCATCTTCACAAGGTCCTTTGCTGTTGTTCTTGGACTTTTCGCACCAAAGTACGTTCATCTTTACGAGACTCCTTCCTGAGCGGTATGATGGCTGCGTGGTCCCATGGTGTGTATACTTGCATACTATTGTTTGTACAGATGAACATGGTACCTTCAGTTGTTTGGAAATTGCTCCCAAGGATGAACCAGAGTTGTGGAGGTCTACAATTCCTTTTCTGAAGTCTTGGCTGATTAATTTTTTTCCATGATGTCAAGCAAAGAGGCACTGAGTTTTGAAGCTAGGCCTTGAAATACATCCACAGGTACAACCCAATGGATTCAAATGATGTCAATTAGCCTATTGGAAGCTTCTAAAGCCATGACATCATTTTCTGGAATTTTCCAAGCTTTTGAAAAACGAGTTTTAATGACTCCAACCTAAGTGTATGCAAACTTCCGACTTCAACAGTATATTTTTGGACTTGATATACAGCCATTGATTATTGAATATTATATCTTATTTGAATATTATATCTATCTTTACAATAGATACCATCAAACACTTCTGTTGGTGTTTTACTTCCTTTTGGCCCTGATTGTTGCTCTGAAGAGGCTCATAGATATGCATGAGATGTCTCTGGTCTTGTTTGCACTCCGTCCACATCGGCATGAACGCCTCTTTCTGAGCGCCTTCAAATGTATGACCTTCTAAATGGATTGTGTTTATTATCAGAGGGCCCACAACTCAAAAAGGAAGTGCTTTATGTATTCTTTATTCATTCCCTGAATGTAGTTTATTTGTTCTTTCTTAATACATATAGCTTTTATTTTATCAAATGATTTAACTGAATAAACAGCCTCGTACTTTTGTTGTGGATCAGAGAGAAACTTGGCCGGGACGTGAAGGGTTTGAATCAAGATGAAAGCAAAACAAACAGCTAACAATGAAACACTAAACATAGTCCATAGGAGTGTTGTTTCTAGTAGTATTGTTTTTTAACGGCAGTTTCTTTGAAATGTACACATTGTCAAGAGAGTAGTGGTGCACGCTCTCGTGTCTGGGGGAGCACATGGAATTGAACAGCGAAAATATATTTTATATGTATACATATTTAATTGGTATAGGGGGTTGCCACGGCAACAGCTATGGCCCGGAGTAATTCCTGACAGCTGCCGAGTTGAATAAATGGCTCTGGGAATTGGGGAACACTCCACATAGCCATTGAAAGAGATACATTTAGCTGGTCGGAAAAGAGGGAGCAGCGAAGGGATGACTGAAGGGAAATAGTACTGCACAGAGAACTTTCTTTCTCTCATTATCTTCTATAGACTCTCTGTTCAGAGAAAAAACTCCTATGTTGAGTGACTTGTACAGTACCAGTCAAAAGTTTGGACACACCTACTTCCATGGTTTTTCTTTTTGACAATTTTCCAATTGTAGAATAATAGTGAAGACATCAAAACTATGAAATAACAAATAAAAAGTGTTAAACAAATCAAAATATAGATTATTTGAAAGTACAGTGGTTCCTCCATTAAAAGTTGTGTCATACTGTGGCACATCTTGCATTTTGTGGTACATCATTTAATTTTCAGCCATTTTTTCTGTTAACCTGTTACTCCTACCCCCTACTTTTTTGAACATTCTGTTAAAAATTGCGCAACATTTCAGCGCCCTGCTGCTCATGCCAGGAATATAGTATATGCATATGATTAGTATGTGTGGATAGAAAACACTTAGACGTTTATAAAACTGGTTAAATCACGGCTGTGACTATAACAGAACGTGCGTTTCATCGAAAAGTGCAGGAAAATCTGATCACTGAAAATGGAAATATATATCCATCCGCCACTTCAACCCATTGTTAAAGGCGAACCACATTAAATGGGGCTGAGGTTGCAATACCTACAGCTTCCACACGATGTCAACAGTCTTGTCATTTGCCTAGGCTTTGTTTCTTGGTCAAACGAAGAAGAGACAAGCCATTTGTTCAGGTCTCCGACCGGATATTTTGGTTGAGATTTACCCGGACATTATTTCCAGACGTACCCCATATTGAATATACATTGCCTCGTGATCAATTTGATCGCTTATTAACGTGTACTAATACCTAAAGTTGCATTACAAAAGTATTTCAAAGTGTTTTGTGAAAGTTTATCGTCAACGTTTTTAATTTAAAAAAATGACGTTACGTTATAAGACGCAATTCTTTTCAGTTTATCACACAGTCTTCATAGATCGATATCTAGGCTATATATGGACCGATTTAATCGAAAAAAAGACCCAATAGTGATTATGAGACATCTATGAGTGCCAACAAAGAAGATGGTCAAAGGTAATGAATGTTTTATATTTTATTTGTGCGGTTTGTGTAGCGACGACTATGCTAATTATTTTGTTTACGTCCCCTGCGGGTCTTTTGGGGTGTTACATGCTATCAGATAATAGCTTCTCATGCTTTCGCTGAAAAGCATTTTAAAAATCTGACTTGTTGCCTGGATTCACAACGAGTGTAGCTTTAATTTAATACCCTGCATGTGTATTTTAATGAACGTTTGAGTTTTAACTAGTACTATTAGCATTTAGCGTAGCACATTTGCATTTCCAGATGTCTAGATGGGACGCCTGCGTGTCAGGTAGGAGCAAGAGGTTAATGCAAGTTATTGCTAGTTTGACAACCAATGGGCATCTTTGAGAAGCATTTGATAGTATTCCGTAATGGCATTACCAGATAATTTAAAACATTTTATGTAATAACATAGTATTTGGGATTGATTTTAAGAAATTTGGATTCATTAATTTGATTAATATTATGGTGTTTCTATTCAGAGAAAAACTAAACCCTCAGGGTTTCCGTTAGGATGGAATGGAAAATATGGCGCTGTACAAGTGACGGTCGGCAGTACATTACTGCTATATTTTTGAGATTTAGTTTTCATTTAACCTAGAGTGAACGAGAAAAAGGCAATTCTGGAACATGGGGTGAGACATTCTAACTAATTTGTAAATAAAGCCAGTTTGTTATTTAGAATTATTTATTTCTAGAGAAACCTAAGTTGATTTTTTAGCAGACATCACTTGCTTATATTCACTGAACACATACATATCTTAAGAATATCATGGAATATTTGAACATTTTCATTTCTCCATGCTTGTCTCAGAGCAGCTCGAAACGGTGCTAAATAGACGCCCACACGTGATATCTCGCTTCGGTTACACATCCATAGAATAGCAGAACAGCAAAACAGTCCGGGCAGCCCTTGCTGTGCCTGGTGAGCAGTTGGTCAAGTTCTGTTGTCAGAAGAGGAATGGAAAAGTCAGGGTGAACCAAAGACCTGATGAACCCGCCACATATGTTGACTCTGCCTGTCAGAGGTGGAGTTCCAGAGCTCACAGGTGTGGCTGGCATGGATTGTGACTCCATCTCGTTCCTCACTCTTTTCAACGCATGAGTGAGTCAATGATTCCAATGATTCGTCTGACAAACAAAGAACTTTGCGTTCAGAAGGCCAAGGCATGGATCAAAGCTGGCGAGACATTCAATAATGTCATCTTCACATACAAATCAACCATGGCCCTTGAGCAATTTGCTCAAAATTGCTACAGAAAAAAAGGAAGAATATCAAGAAGATTAACGAAAGCATAAAGAAGTTGATGAAGAAATGCTGTATTGCTGTTTTGAGTCAGAAATATAACTCTTAGAGTACTTCATCTTATGTCTTGAATCCCGCCACAGTGTCCGATTTCAAAAAGGCTTTACGACGAAAGCACACCAAACGATTATGTTAGGTCTGCACCTAGTCACAGAAAAACAGCCATTTTTCCAGCCAAAGAGACACAAAAAGCAGAAATAGAGATACAAATTAATCACTAACCTTTGATGATCTTCATCAGATGACATTCATAGGACTTCATGTATGTTACATGTATGTTTTGTTCGATAAAGTTCATATTTATATTTAAAAAATCTGAGTTTACATTGGGGCGTTATGTTTAGTAGTTCCAAAACATCCGGTGATTTTGCAGAGAGCCACATCAACTTACAGAAATATTCAAAATAAACATTGATAAAAGATACAACTCTTATGCATGGAATTATAGATACACTTCTCCTTAATGCAACAGCTGTGCCAGATTTCAAAAAAGCTTTACCGAATAAGCACACCATGCAATAATCTGAGTACAGCGCTCAGACAACAAATCAAGCCATACAGATATCCGCCATGAAGTGGAGTCAACAGATGTCAGAAATAACATTATAAATATTAACTTACCTTTGATGATCTTCATCAGAATGCACTCCCAGGAATCCCAGTTCCACAATACATTTTTGATTTGTTCGGTAAAGTCCATCATTTATGTCCAAATACCTCCTTTTTGTTTTCGAGTTTAGCCCAATCCAAATGCCCAATGCGTGATCTCTTAGTTTCTCCAACCGGAGAATTCCTTTGTCTTCAGAAATGCAATGGAACTCAAGGTAACTCTCACGTGAACGCGTGGTCCGCTCATGCCACTCTGCCAGACCTCTGACTCAATCCCCTCTCATTTCCCCCTCCTTTACAGTAGAAGCATCAAACAAGGTTCTAAAGACTGTTGACATCTAGCGGAAGCCTTAGGAAGTGCAATTTGACCCCAAAGACACTGTATATTCGATAGGCAAAAAGTTGAAAAACTACATACCTCAGATTCCTCACTTCCTGGTTGGATTTTTCAAACAGTTTTAGAAACTTCAGAGTGTTTTCTATCCAAATAGAACCTTATTCATCCAAGCTACTCAATACTGCCCCCAGCCATAACAAGTTAAGCATCAAATACATCAAATCAAATTTTATTCGTCACATACACATGGTTAGCAGATGTTAATGTGAGTGTAGCGAAATGCTTGTGCTTCTAGTTCTGACAATGCAGTGATAACCAACAAGTAATCTAACTAACAATTCCAAAACTACTGTCTTATACACAGTGTAAGGGGATAAAGAATATGTACATAAGGATATATGAATGAGTGATGGTACAGGGCAGCATACAGTAGATGGTATCGAGTATAGTATATACATATGAGATGAGTATGTAGACAAAGTAAACAAAGTGGCATAGTTAAAGTGGCTAGTGATACATGTATTACATAAGGATGCAGTCGATGATATAGAGTACAGTATATACGTATGCACATGAGATGAATAATGTAGGGTAAGTAACATTATATAAGGTAGCATTGTTTAAAGTGGCTAGTGATATATTTACATCATTTCCCATCAATTCCCATTATTAAAGTGGCTGGAGTTGGGTCAGTGTCAATGATAGTGTGTTGGCAGCAGCCACTCAATGTTAGTGGTGGCTGTTTAACAGTCTGATGGCCTTGAGATAGAAGCTGTTTTTCAGTCTCTCGGTCCCAGCTTTGATGCACCTGTACTGACCTCGCCTTCTGGATGATAGCGGGGTGAACAGGCAGTGGCTCGGGTGGTTGATGTCCTTGATGATCTTTATGGCCTTCCTGTAACATCGGGTGGTGTAGGTGTCCTGGAGGGCAGGTAGTTTGCCCCCGGTGATGCGTTGTGCAGACCTCACTACCCTCTGGAGAGCCTTACGGTTGAGGGCGGAGCAGTTGCCGTACCAGGCGGTGATACAGCCCGCCAGGATGCTCTCGAGTGCTTTTGGTGACAAGCCAAATTTCTTCAGCCTCCTGAGGTTGAAGAGGCGCTGCTGCGCCTTCTTCACAACGCTGTCAGTGTGAGTGGACCAATTCAGTTTGTCTGTGATGTGTATGCCGAGGAACTTAAAACTTGCTACCCTCCCCACTACTGTTCCATCGATGTGGATAGGGGGGTGTTCCCTCTGCTGTTTCCTGAAGTCCACAATCATCTCCTTAGTTTTGTTGACGTTGAGTGTGAGGTTATTTTCCTGACACCACACTCCGAGGGCCCTCACCTCCTCCCTGTAGGCCGTCTCGTCGTTGTTGGTAATCAAGCCTACCACTGTTGTGTCGTCCGCAAACTTGATGATTGAGTTGGAGGCGTGCGTGGCCACGCAGTCGTGGGTGAACAGGGAGTACAGGAGAGGGCTCAGAACGCACCCTTGTGGGGCCCCCGTGTTGAGGATCAGCGGGGAGGAGATGTTGTTGCCTACCCTCACCACCTGGGGGCGGCCCGTCAGGAAGTCCAGTACCCAGTTGCACAGGGCGGGGTCGAGACCCAGGGTCTCGAGCTTGATGACGAGCTTGGAGGGTACTATGGTGTTGAATGCCGAGCTGTAGTCGATGAACAGCATTCTCACATAGGTTTTCCTCTTGTCCAGGTGGGTTAGGGCAGTGTGCAGTGTGGTTGAGATTGCGTCGTCTGTGGACCTATTTGGGTGGTAAGCAAATTGGAGTGGGTCTAGGGTGTCAGGTAGGGTGGAGGTGATATGGTCCTTGACTAGTCTCTCAAAGCACTTCATGATGACGGAAGTGAGTGCTACGGGGCGGTAGTCGTTTAGCTCAGTTACCTTAGCTTTCTTGGGAACAGGAACAATGGTGGCCCTCTTGAAGCATGTGGAAACAGCAGACTGGTATAGGGATTGATTGAATATGTCCGTAAACACACCGGCCAGCTGGTCTGCGCATGCTCTGAGGGTGCGGCTGGGGATGCCGTCTGGGCCTGCAGCCTTGCTGCAGTGAAGGAGAGACCGCATGTTTTCGTTGCAGGCCGTGTCAGTGGCACTGTATTGTCCTCAAAGCGGGCAAAAAAAGTTATTTAGTCTGCCTGGGAGCAAGACATCCTGGTCCGTGACTGGGCTGGGTTTCTTCTTGTAGTCCGTGAATGACTGTAGACCCTGCCACATGCCTCTTGTGTCTGAGCCGTTGAATTGAGATTCTACTTTGTCTCTGTACTGACGCTTAGCTTGTTTAATAGCCTTGCGGAGGGAATAGCTGCATTGTTTATATTCGGTCATGTTACCAGACACCTTGCCTTGATTAAAAGCATTGGTTCGCGCTTTCAGTTTCACGCGAATGCTGCCATCAATCCACGGTTTCTGGTTAGGGAATGTTTTTATCGTTGCTATGGGAACGACATCTTCAACGCACGTTCTAATGAACTCGCACACCGAATCAGCGTATTCGTCAATATTTTTATCTGACGCAATACGAAACATGTCCCAGTCCACGTGATGGAAGCAGTCTTGGAGTGTGGAGTCAGCTTGGTCGGACCAGCGTTGGACAGACCTCAGCGTGGGAGCCTCTTGTTTAAGTTTCTGTCTGTACGCAGGGATCAACAAAATGGAGTCGTGGTCAGCTTTTCCGAAAGGGGGGCGGGGCAGGGCCTTATATGCGTCGCGGAAGTTAGAGTAACAATGATCCAAGGTTTTACCACCCCTGGTTGCGCAATAGATATGCTGATAAAATTTAGGGAGTCTTGTTTTCAGATTAGCTTTGTTAAAATCCCCAGCTACAATGAATGCAGCCTCCGGATAAATGGTTTCCAGTTCCAATAAGTTCGTTCAGAGCCATCGATGTGTCTGCTTGGGGGGGATATATACGGCTGTGATTATAATCGAAGAGAATTCTCTTGGTAGATAATGCGGTCTACATTTGATTGTGAGGAATTCTCAATCAGGTGAACAGAAGGATTTGAGTTCCTGTATGTTTCTTTCATCACACCATGTCTCGTTAGCCATAAGGCATACGCCCCCACCACTCTTCTTACCAGAAAGATGTTTGTTTCTGTCGGCGCGATGCGTGGAGAAACCCGTTGGCTGCACCGCCCCAGATAGCTCTGGATAAGAGCGTCTGCTAAATGACTTAAATGTAAATGTAATAGCGTCTTCCCAGTGAGCCATGTTTCCGTGAAGCAGAGGACGTTACAGTCTTTGATGTCCCTCTGGAATGCTACCCTTGCTCGGATTTCATCAACCTTGTTGTCAAGAGACTGGACATTGGCAAGAAGAATGCTAGGTAGTGGTGCGCGATGTGCCCGTGTCCTGAGTCGTTTTTTGGGGGGGTCGCTGCATGCAATCCATTCCGTTGACCTGTTTGTAAGGCAGAACACAGGATCCGCGTCGCAGAAAACATATTATTGGTCGTACTGATGGTGAGTTCACGCTGATCTTCTCGACTGTATGTAATGAAACCTAAGATGACCTGGGGTACTAATGTAAGAAATAACACGTAAAAAAACACGTAAAAAAAACAAAAAACTGCATAGTTTCCTAGGAACGCGAAGCGAGGCGGCCATCTCTGTCGGCGCCGGAAGTTGCAAGTTGAGGGATTTTCACAACAGTAGCCGGGCTATAAAAAGTCTATTGTCCTGCTAATAGTAAACATTTGCATGATGGGCTACATTCTTTATTATAACCACAATGTCACACATAATTTGTATGTACCTTTCCAATTACTTTCAGACTTTGTGATTTACAAATGTGTGCTTTTAATTATTAGTTACATTGTTTTAGTTCGAAAGTGCAGACTTCTTTTTTCTATAAATTACTTAAACAATTTAGCCCTCTTGTTGTTTGTAAAGTCAAATTAAAATGAAGATTATTGTTGAAATTAATTGCTCGACTGGTGTAGGTTCTCCATCTGTTGGTGTGCGACACTTGCCTAACAAGTTAGCTATATTTTCAGCACCAGCCACTGTTCACATCCTATTGATTGTGCTGCGGTTGCCGTAAGTTTAAAAAAAACTGAACCTTTATTTAACTAGACAAGTCAGGTAAGAACAAATTCTTATTTACAATGAAAGCCTACGCCGGCCAAACCTGGATGACCCTGGGCCAATTGTGCACCGCCTTATGGCACTCCCAATCACAGTCAGATGTGATACAGCCTGAATTCGAACCAGGGACTGTAGTAAAGCCTCTTGCACCAAGATGCATTGCCTTAGACCGCTGCACCACTCTGGAACCATGACCTGAATATATATATTTATTATTATTTGAAATTTTTTCAGAACATTAACCGTGTGTAGGTAGATGTGGTGTGGAGGTGGAGGTAGATACGTGTGTAGGTAGATGTGGAAAGATAGATACAAATTATTTGTCGGGGGGTTCACACCCAGCTCGAGGGGCGAGGGGCGAGGGTGTCACACCTAGCTCGGCTATTAGACAAGTCTTTCGATAAAGTAGGCCTTAAGTTTAAGAAGTTAATAGTCTATTGTTCAGATAATAGCCCATCCTGCTATGCTTGTGAAAAACGAATTATAATAATTTTTCCCCTTTCCACATGTTAAAGATTCCAAAAGATAAATGTTTTTAGCCACAATCGGCCCCAACCCCAATTAATACATTTGGGCCCAGTCGATAGCGTGCTGGACTTCGGGCTAGAATGTTGAGGGTTCAAAACTTGCTCCCTGCTTGTTTCATTATATTATTATGTCGGTCTCAGAGCACACAGCCTGGATTTTTACTCCCATCTGGTTCCTTGCTCTCTTCCATGCGTCATTCAGCACGCTTCTGGGCGTGCTGGCAGGATGTACTGTTTTTTATTCTGTATATATGAATTATAAATCAGCCTTTACTTAAAGCATGTTTCTAGTCTAATGCATAGTAACAATGTGTAATCATTGATGTCCCAGCAGGAGGAGTGGTAAACACTGTTGAAGTGTATAATTGTAATCCATACATGCATCTTTCAAATCATGGAGTTTGATACACCTGGTATTGGATATGACGGGAAAAAAACTTGCTAAATAGCGATTTTCGTGAGTTAACTTTATGACAAAAAAATATGCACAATAGTTTGTCTCTACATTAACCTCTAGCGTCGAGCAATCCCGTATCCGGGAGCGTAATCATAGCCTCAAGCTCATTACCATAACGCAACGTTTCCTATTCATGAAAATCGCAAATGAAATGAAATAAATATATTCAAACACAAGCTTATTAGCCTTTTGTTAACAACACTGTCATCTCAGATTTTCAAAATATGCTTTTCAACCAAAGCTACACAAGCATTTGTGTAAGAGTATTAGCATAGCATTAAGCCAAGCATTCAGCAGGCAACATTTTCACAAAAACAAGAAAAGCATTCAAATAAAATAATTTACCTTTGAAGAACTTTGGGATGTTTTCAATGACGAGACTCTTAGTTAGATAGCAAATGTTAATTTTTTCCAAAAAGATTATTTGCGTAGGCGAAAAAGCTCAATTTTGTTCATCACGTTTGACTAAGAAAAAGACCGGAAAATGCAGTCACTTACAACGCCAAACTTTTTTCCAAATTAGCTCCATAATATCGACAGAAACATGGCAAACGTTGTTTAGAATCAATCCTCAAGGTGTTTTTCACATATCTATTCGATAATCTATCAGTGGTGGCAGTTGGCTTCTCATCAGAAGCAAACGAAAAAATACTGCAGCTGGAGATTACGCAATAATTGCGACGGAGGACACCAAGAGACCACCTGGTAGATGTAGTCTCTTATGGTCAATATTCCAATGATATGCCTACAAATATGTCACAATGCTGCAGATACCTTGGGGAAAACGTAAGCTGACTCCTAGTTCCTTCACAGCCATATAAGGAGTCATTGCCATGAGGCGGTTTAAAAAAATGCAGCACTTCGTGATTGGATTTTTATCTGGGTTTTTTCTGTAACATCAGTTCTGTGGCACTCACAGACAATATCTTTGCAGGTTTGGAAACGTCAGAGTGTTTTCTCTCCAAAGCTGTCAATTATATGCATAGTCGAGCATCTTTTCGTGACAAAATATCTTGTTTAAAACGGGAACGTTTTTCATCCAAAAATTAAAATAGCGCCCCCTATATCCAAGAAGTTAACTAACATATTCCTCTCAATTGTACATTTT
This sequence comes from Oncorhynchus keta, assembly GCF_023373465.1. NCBI lineage: Eukaryota > Metazoa > Chordata > Actinopteri > Salmoniformes > Salmonidae > Oncorhynchus > Oncorhynchus keta. The sequence continues at coordinate 26,906,099 of NC_068431.1, forward strand.
TGCTTGATCCGTTATGACGTTATAACTACTTACATTTGCTTCCCCCGTAATGTTTTGTCAGCCATCTTTGCTGAAGAAAGTCACCAGGGATGGGTGGCTTGCGTCAAATTCGTCATTGGAACTACTCGATATGATTGGCCATATAAAAACCTTGGAACCCAAATGCATAATGACTACTCTAACTCCCCCTTGTGGTGGTCTGGAGCAATTAAGCCGTGATGCTGGGTACCTCTTAAGTCCTGCGGTGTAAGCTCGCAACTTTTAACGGAGGAACCACTGTAGCCACCCTTTGCCTTGATGACAGCTTTGCACACTCTTGGCATTCTCTCAACCAGCTTCATGAAGTAGTCACATGGAATGCATTTCAATTAACAGGTATGCCATGTTAAAAGTTCATTTGTGGAATGTCTTTCCTTCTTAATGCTTTTGAGCCAATCAGTTGTGTTGTGACAAGGTATGGGTGGTATACAGAAGATGGCCCTGTTTGGTAAAAGATCAAGTCCATGTTATGACAAGAACAGCTAAAATAAGCAAAGAGAAATTACAGTCCATCATTACTTTAAAACATGAAGGTCAGTCAATGTGTAAAATTGCAAGAACTTTGAAAGTTTCTTCAAGTGCAGTTGCAAAAACCATTAAGCGCTATGATGAAATTGGCTCTCATGAGGACCACCACAGGAAAGGAAGACCCAGAGTTACCTCTGCTGCAGAGGATAGGTTCATTAGAGTTACCAGCCTCAGAAATAGCAGCCCAAATAAATGCTTCACAGAGTTCAAGTAACAGACACATCTCAACATCAACTGTTCAGAGGAGACTGTGTGAATCAGGCCTTCATGGTCGAATTGCTGCAAAGAAACCACTACTAAAGGACACATGATTCCGTATGTGTTATTTCATAGTTTTGATGTCTTCACTATTATTCTACAATGTAGAAAATAGTAAAAATAAAGAAAAACCCTAGAGGGCAAGGCATAGATGAGGGCAAGGCATTCTCCATGAAAAATTACCTCTCTCACACGCAGCCATTCCACTCTATCATGTGCTATATACTTGTTATCGCTGAACATAGCAGGTAAAAAAACAAACACAGACAGGAAAATTGTTTGTAGTGCTTGGGCGTAAATGGCCCTCCAAGAGTTTAGGCAGTCACACACACACAGTGTGGTTGTCTGTGTTTTTGTAAGCTATTGTCCAAGCGTAATTTAAGTTTACCAGATCAGTAGTAGTTTATCTACTTGTTGCCTTTTTCAACCAAGGTTGATTTCACCACAACCATATGGTGCAATACATTCACAGATTGACAGACCTACATTAGCTACTGGATGGCACTCTTTGTTGATACATTTCAGATAAGGAGAGCATCTACTGCCCATAGCGTTCCTGCTGTCATCAGAATTCTAAATTAGAAACCTGGTCAGAGTTTCCAGCTGTAGTAGATGGAAGCAGTGGGATGTTTTTGATCTAGCTACAGTGGGGCAAAAAAGTATTTAGTCAGCCACCAATTGTGCAAGTTCTACCATTTAAAAAGATGAGAGAGGCCTGTAATTTTCATCACCGGTACACGTCAACCAGACAAAATGAGGGAAAAATATCAAGAAAATCACATTGTAGGATTTTGTATGAATTTATTTGCAAATTATGGTGGAAAATAAGTATTTGGTCAATAACAAAAGTTTATTTCAATACTTTGTTATATACCCTTTGTTGACAATGACAGAGGTCAAATGTTTTCTGTAAGTCTTCACAAGGTTTTCACACACTGTTGCTGGTATTTTGGCCCATTCCTCTATGCAGATCTCCTCTTGAGCAGTGATGTTTTGGGGCTGTTGCTGGGCAACACGGACTTTCAACTCCTTCCAAAGATTTTCTATGGGGTTGAGATCTGGAGACTGGCTTTGTCCTCCAAACACGACGAGTTGAGTTTTTACCAAAAAGTTTGGTTTCATCTGACCATATGACATTCTCCCAATCTTCTTCTGGATCATCCAAATGCTCTCTAGCAAACTTCAGACGGGCCTGGACTTGTACTGGCTTAAGCAGGGGGACACGTCTGGCACTGCAGGATTTGAGTCCCTGGCGGCGTAGTGTGTTACTGATGGTAGGCTTTGTTACTTTGGTCCCAGCTCTCTGCAGGTCATTCACTAGGTCCCCCCATGTGGTTCTGGGATTTTTGCTCACCGTTCTTGTGATAATTTTGACCCCACGGGGTGAGATCTTGCGTGGAGCCCCAGATCGAGGGAGATTATCAGTGGTCTTGTATGTCTTCCATTTCTCAATAATTGCTCCCATAGTTGATTTCTTCAAACCAAGCTGCTTACCTATTGCAGATTCAGTCTTCCCAGCCTGGTGCAGGTCTACAATTTTGTTTCTGGTGTCCTTTGACAGCTCTTTGGTCTTGGCCATAGTGGAGTTTGGAGTGTGACTGTTTGAGGTTGTGGACAGGTGTCTTTTATACTGATAACAAGTTCAAACAGGTGCCATTAATACAGGTAACGAGTGGAGGACAGAGGAGCCTCTTGAAGAAGAAGTTACAGGTCTGTGAGAGACAGAAATCTTGCTTGTTTGTAGGTGAACAAATACTTATTTTCCACCATCATTTGCAAATAAATTCATTAAAAATCCTACAATGTGATTCTCTGGATTTTTTTTCTCATTTTGTCTGGCATAGTTGAGGTGTACCTATGATGAAAATTACAGGCCTCTCTCATATTTTTAAGTGGGAGAACTTGCACAATTGGTGGCTGACTAAATACTTTTTTGCCCCACTGTATATCTGGTACCTACCCCCTCAGAAGGAGGGAAAACAGCCAGGGGTGGGAAATGTGTGTATGTGGAGGGGCGTGTGTGTGTGTGTGTGTATGTGTGTGTGTGTGTGTGTGTGTGTGTGTGTGTGTGTGTGTGTGTGTGTGTGTGTGTGTGTGTGTGTGTGTGTGTGTGTGTGTGTGTGTGTGTGTGTGTGTGTGTGTGTGTGTGTGTGTGTGTGTGTGTAGGGGGTGTTACTTGACAGACAAGCAGCATTTGATGACATTTTCTCCTTGCTAAATGGGACTTCAGGTCTGTTTTTATAGTCCTGGGCATTTCGTATGTACATCTGGACTGCCCAGTCCCCTTTGTCTCAGCCCAATGGAAGACATTGGCCACAGGATAGAGGCTGCACCACAGGTCTCCATTTACCGTGGTAAAGCTGGGGGCAGCAGAGGGTCACGGCTGAGGCCACCACTTCATCCCGCCAGCGAGTTTATACCTCTCCACATACAATACTCCAAAGCAACACATTCAGCAAACCACAGATATGTTGTTGTGCACACACACACACACACACACACACACACACACACACACACACACACACACACACACACACACACACACACACACACACACAGAGCTCCAAAATCTGAAGCACTCGAAGCCAAAATCTTTTTTCCTTCAGACTTTGTAGATTAGCAACAGAGGTCTGAGAAGCAATGAATCATGACATTCGTAAACATTTCAAAAAGGTAAAGTTATTGCGCTAACGTTCACACAACTCTCGCTGATGGATGTCTTCTTACACAGAAGTGCTGTTTTCCTCTTAGTCAGACATATTGCTACTATCTGGCACCCTCCTTCTCTCTCTAATTCACAGTTTCCCATCGTTCCACCGACATGCCTCGTTTGATAAGGGCGGCATCATATTGGTGATCTTCGCCGCCTCATGCATTCAGTTAGGAAAATAAATGGCAAAAAATGTATTTATGCCACTGGGTGAACCGGGCCTGCCATTCTTTCTCCTTTTCTCTGTTGTATCATACGCTCTGTGAATGTTAAATCCTCCACGACTGTATGAAGACTAACTGGCCTCATTTTTCTCCCTCACCCGGGCTCTCTCTCCTCAAAAAGCAGTCATTGTACACACTTTTCAAAGCCCAAAAGTCTGAGGCGCAATGAGAGAAGAAACCACAATCTCCTCCTCCCAGCAACACCACAGTAAAGATTCATCTTGAAAGGAGATGGAAATGAAGGGGGAGAGAGGCGCCAGATAGAGATTGGACAGAGAGAGAGAGAGGGATAGGGGAAGAAGAGGAGGGAAAACACTAACACAGATATCAGAACCTTAACTTTTAAATGGTTTACCGAATCTGGAGGCAATTATAGGGGGCGGGCCTCCTAATCTGGAGTGTCAGCAATTTGACAGACAGGGTTCATCTGGACCAGGGCTATAGTTCACCTCTGCTCTCCAGTAGCACAGCACAGCATGGTAAACAGTCCAACCGTTTCCACTCCCACTCTATACAAATCAAATTTTATTGGTCACATACACATGGTTAGCAGATGTTAATGTGAGTGTAGCAAAATGCTTGTGCTTCTAGTTCTGACAGTGCAGGAATATCTAACACGTAATCTAACAATTCCCAACAACTACCTTATACACACAAATCTAAAGGGGTGAATGAGAATATGTACATGTAAATATATGGATGAGCGATGGCCGAGCGGCATAGGCAAAGTGCAATAGATGGTAGAAAATACATGTGATATGAGTAATGTAAGATATGTAAACATTATTAAAGTGGCATTACGTAGAGTGGCATTGTTTAAATTGACTAGTGATCCATTTATTAGTGTTCAGTAATTGGGTCTCAATGTCGGCAGCAGCTTCTCTGAGTTAGTGATTGTTGTTTAGCAGTCTGATGGCCTTGAGATAGAAGCTTTTCAGTCTCTCGGTCCCAGCTTTGATGCACCTGTCCTGACCTCGCCTTCTAGATGGTAGTGGTGTGAACAGGCAGTGGCTTGGGTGGGTTTTGGCTTCCCTGTGACATTGGGTGCTGTAGGTGTCATGGAGGGCAGGTAGTTTTCCCACGGTGATGCGTTGTGCAGACCACACTACCCTCTGGAGAGCCTTGCAGTCAGTTGAGAGTGGTGCAGTTGCCATACCAGGCTGTGATACAGCCCGACAGGATGCTCTCGATTGTGCATCTGTAAAAGTTTGTCAGAGTATTGGGTGACAAGACCCATTTCCACAGCCTTCTGAGGTTGAAGAAGCACTGTTGCGCCGCCTTCACCACACTGTCTGGGTGGGTGGACCATTTCAGTTTGTCTGTGATGTGTACGTCGAGGAACTTAAAACTTTCCACCTTTTCCACTGCTGTCCCTTCGATGTAGATAGGGGTGTGCTCCCTCCACTGTTTTCTGAAGTCCACTATCATCTCTTTTGTTTTGTTGATGGTTGAATGAGAGGTTGTTTTCCTGACACCACACGCCCAGTGCCCTCACCTCCTCCCTGTAGGCTGTCTCGTCGTTGTTGGTAATCAAGGCCACTACTGTTGTGTCGTCTGCAAACTTGATGATTGACTTGGAGACGTACATGGCCACGTAGTCGTGGGTGAACAGGGAGTACAGGAGAGGGCTGAGAACTCACCCTTGTGGGGCCCATGTGTTGAGGGTCAGCAAAGAGGATAAGTTTTTTCCTACCTTCACCACCTAGGGGTGGTCCGTCAGAAAGTCCAGGACCCAATTGCACAGAGAAGGGTTGAGACCCAGGGCCTCCAGCTTGATCAAATCAAATGAAGAAAATAAAAAATTGTCACATGCGCCGAATACAACCAGTGAAATGCTTACTTACAGGCTCTAACCAATAGTGCAAAAAGTATTTGGTGAACCATAGGTAAGTAAAGAAATAAAAACAACAGTGAATAGACAGTGAAAAATAACAGTAGGGAGGATATGTACAGTAGCGAGGCTATAAAAGTAGCGAGGCCACATACAGACACCGGTTAGTCGGGCTGATAGAGGTAGTATGTACATGTAGATATGGTTAAAGTGACTATGCATATATGATAAACAGAGAGTAGCAGCAGCGTAAAAGAGGGGTAATGAGCTTGGAGGGTACTAGCGGGCCGCGATGGTGGCACTGTATTATCCTCAAAGCGGGCAAAGACGGTGTTTAGTTTGTCTGGAAGTGTGACGTCGGTGTCCCTGACGTGGCTGGTTTTCTTTTTGTAGTCTGTGATTTCCTGTAGACAGGGCAACAGGATATAAGAGTATTAGCTGCTTGTATATGAGTGGGTGTCTCGGTATGTAGTTAGGATAAATGTATGTGCATATTATGTGTGAGTGAGCAAATGATGGAGTGAGTGTTTGTGTGTGTTGGAGTGACTGTGTGTGAGTGTGCATAGAGACAGTGCAAAGATTGAAATAAAAGGTTAATAAAGATACAAGGTAAACTCATATAGTCCATGTAGCTATTTTGTTAGCTATTATCAGTTGTATTGCTTGAGGATAGAAGCTGGTCAAGAGCCTGTTTATGTCAGACTTGATACACCGGTACCTCTTGCCGTGCTGAAGCAGAGAAAAATTGTCTATGGCTTTGATGGTTTGAGTCTTTGACGATTTTCCTGTTCTTCTTTTCACACTGCCTGATGTAGATGCCCTTGATGGCAGGGAGCTGAGCCCCAGTGATGTACTGGTGATGTACAGTGATGTACAGTGATGTACAGTGATGTACTGATGTACAGGCTGTCCGCACATCCCTCTGTATTGGTTATTGGTCTTTAGGCATCACCCCTGGAAGCATCTCGGGTGCATTTCCCACCTCTGTGTTGAGAAATGGAGGGGTTGAGTCCTTCAGAAAAGAAAAAATGGATTAGCTCATTTTAGCTGTTCTCCTGCCTTCATTCCCTGGTTACACTGAGCCATCTGTTCGCTTATCTTTTGATGTAGCGTTGTGTGATTAATAGTTCTTCCCTTTGGGCCTTTTTCCCTCGTAATGAAGCACTCACGCTTCTGTTGCTGCCAGCCAAGGCACGCTGCATGCTAACTGGTTAATTTATCCCCACAACCCATTGGGGATGAGGCGATGAGGAATAGATAGCTTGGTACTTCGATAGCTTGGCAGCTTTGCTGATAACACTTGCTGAGAGGGTCAGTGTTAGGGGCTAGTTGTGTATTAACACACTAGGTCACAACATCAGATTGAGGAGATGCAGGGGAGCCAGTCCTGGGTCATCCTGTTGTGAGGTCACAGGGGGACCCTTTTGTCTGACAGAATTCTAGGATTGGACAAATGAAATGCCTTTTCAGGTTGTCACACACAGTACATGCTTGTTTCTTCAAAGTCAATCGATTTAAAGCTATTTTATGTGGTTAATGCCGGCATAAAAATTTCAATTACAGCCATATACATTTTTTGTTTTTACTTTTTACCCTTTTTTCTCTCCAATTTCGCGATATCCAATTGGTAGTTACAGTCTTGTCCCATCGCTGCAACTCCCCTACAAACTCGGGAGAGGCGAAAGTCAAGAGCCATGCGTCTTCTGAAACACAGCCCTGTCAAGTCGCACTGCTTCTTGACACACTGCTCGCTTAACCCGGAAGCCAGCCGCACCAATGTGTCAGAGGAAACACTGTCCAACTGGCGACCATGTCCAGTGTGCATGCCCCTGGCCCGCCACAGGAGTCACTCGTGGCAAATGGGACAAGGACGCCCCGGCCGGCCAAACCCTCCTCAAACCTTGATGACGCTGGGCCAATTGGGTCTCCCGGTCACCGACAGCTGCGACACATCAAATCCCGATCTGTAGTGGCGCCTCTAGCACTGCGATGCAGTTCCTTAGACCACTGCACCGTAACTTTTTATTAAACTTTTATTTAACTTCTTGGCGCTACCCATCCTGTTAGCGGGATCATTTTCGTCAGCAACCGCTGAATAGCATAGCGCAACAGTCAAATAATATTACTAAAAAATATTCATATTCATGAAATCACAAGTGCAATATTGCAAAACACAGCTCAGCCTTTTGTTAATCCACCTGTCGTCTCAGATTTTGAAATTATGCTTTACAGCAAAAGCAATCCAAGCGTTTGTGTAAGTTTATTGATAGCATAGCATAACATCATGTACACTTAGCATCAGGAAGCTTGGTCACGAAAATCAGAAAAGCAATCAAATTAATCGTTTACCTTTGATGATCTTCGGATGTTTTCACTCAAGAGACTCCCAGTTACACATTTTGTTCCAGAAAGATTATTTTTACACCCAAAATACCAACGTTTGTTTGTCGCGTTATGTTCAGAAATCCACAGGAAAGAGCAGTCACGACAACGCAGATGTATATTCCAAATGATATCCATAATGTCCACAGAAACATGTCAAACGTTTTTTATAATCAATCCTTGTGTTGTTTTTAAAATATATATTTGATAATATATCAACCGAGTGTGTAGGTTTTTCAATAACAGTGGGAGGAACAATGGCCGCTTTACTCAGTTGCACCAAAACTCACTATGAGAGCGCCCACCTATCCACTTACGCAATGTGATCCTTCACGCTCATTTTTCAAAATAAAAGCCTGAAATGTCTAAAGACTGTTGACACCTTAGGGAAGCCATAGAAAAATGAATCTGGTGGATATCCCTTTAAATGGAGGATAGGCTCGTATAGGAACAGAGAGGTTTCAAAATGAGATGCACTTCCTGATTGGATTTTCCTCTGTTATACTCACAGACAATATTTTTACAGTTTTGGAAACTTTAAAGTGTTTTCTATCCTAATCTGACAATTATATGCATATTCTAGTTTCTGGGGCTGAGAAATAGGCCATTTCAAATGGGTAAATGTTTTAGCCAAAAACGTACCCATTTAATCCAGAAATCTCATTGAGGTCAGAATACCTCTTACTCAAGGGTGACCTGGTGCTCAACTGAAGCTGGGTCCAGGTCTCCTCTAGTCGTGTGTAGAACATTGAGTGGCAGCAATCAGCTTTTTGTGCAAGTGTGTCCCGTGCAGTGGTCAACAGTCCATGACGGGTGCCCTCACAACTAAAGTCATGTATGGGTTGTGAAAAAAGGCCCAACTTCCTTTTGCAGCCAAACATTCTAAACCCTAATCACTTTTCCATTTCCAAACCGAGTACACAGACCGCTGTCTCCACATTTGAGAGAAAAACTACTTGTCATTACAGGAGAAAATGGTGTAATGAATGATAGTCATTCTCCTCCAAAAACACCCCTAATAAAACTCTCCACACAGTCTCTCTAGCACAGACTCTCTGAAATCAATGTGACATGCTAGCCTCCTAGTCATTGCTATATATACTGTATCTGGATGGGGAGTGAGTGAGCGAGCCAGCAAGGCGATGATTGGGCGAGCAGGCATGCTGCATTCATTCACATCGCCGACCAGAGCCGTCAGCCTAGTTCTGGGTTCCCGTCCTCCTTTTTCAAGGGCAAAGCGCCCGGTAAACAGCTTGTTACACCTCTGCCAGTGGAGCCGACAGGAGTGGCTGCCGCTGCCCGCCTCACTTCCTCCCTCTCTCCTCTGACGTGGTGTGTTGTCTTCCCTACCCACTGCCAGGAGGCTGTCTTATGTCATACATTATTTAACAAGAAAAGGAAAGGAAAAATAACTGAGGCCGTCAGTCTACAGCTCAGCTAGCAAGCACTTATCTCCTCCTACAGTACACAGAGAATAGGGATGCTAATGGTGATTGTGGGACCTGTGTTCAGTGGTTGAGTGTTAGTACGTGGTCATTAGGACAGACAGTAATGGCATATACACGTTACCTCAGTTGTGGATGCAGCACAGTGGGAAATGAGAGATTGTTTGTTTACTGACACTGCTACATTATTCAAGTGGGAGGGTCTAGCTAGAATGATATTGCGTTTTCAGTCCATGTACAGTAGCTACCTCTCTCAAGTTTGTTTTCATACAAAGCTTATTGACTGGCGCTTTCTAGATGTTACTACTCTGTCTCCCTTTAGTTTGACACAGGAACTATGGTAGAGTGGATATCACAGTCATAACTATGCACTGTGCCCCCAAAGTATGTCACTTTGAAACAATCCCACTTTCATCTGAACATGCAGTAGGAACGCTTGTTACACTTATCTTTGATATTCATATCAACCACCTGCCGTAGCTACACCAGAATGATACATTTGTTTATCTGTTCTATCGATGGCAACCATGTGCCTCTTGTTCCTGGTCTATTGTACGCCTAAAATAGAAGTTATCCTAATGTAGTAGCCATAAAAGCCACTGAATCATGACATCTCACATGACCCTGTGTCCTGGAAGCCTGCTCGGCAGTGAGTTAATACATGCACACAGATGAATCAGCACAAATGCCCCATGATCTCCGGCAACAGAACAGGTACCGTGCGCTGCGTTCATATGGAGATGACGCTCACAAACATGTGAATAAAATAGAACCTCTCACAGGTTTTAAATGAGCCCAGAGCAGAGACTCAAAATAATAAGGCTCTTCTATCGTTCCTAATGTTTCCATGCATTGCCTCCTACTGGCTTTTGTGATGCACGTTAACAAACAGAATAAAGAAGTTAGTGTAGTTGCCTGTTGTTAGTCATGAACATAAGTGGCATTCATAATGCGCTCAGTTTATTAAAGAGCTTTCAGATGCTGTTGTAGCCCTCCTGTAATGCTATCAAAATACTGAAGATCCTTCCATTTTTAACACGTATTGGGAGAATATACATTTGTGTTCGTAGCATGATGTAGAATATGCTATCAGCGATATGCTAATGGTATACTGTATGTTTCTAAAGAAAATATAGTGCTAGCAACTACAATTCCATTGTTTTAAACTGAAATGAACTCTATCAGGAAGTGCAACGTCTGTGCGTATTGCACTTTTGACATCCTCTGTCTGTAATAGACTGAAACATTAAGTTCATGATGTTGTACATTATGCCTCTCAGGATATGAAACACGAATGTTTTCTGAATTACTGTTATTATTTTTTCATTAGCCACAATTAGTTACTGACGGCACAACTAGTAATGTATTCGCTTCGTTGATTTTATGCCTTTGATATCTGTATTTGAACTTGGGGAATGAAGCTAGATTAGAGAAATTGCCCCAGGTGGGAGGTGATTGTTATATTCTATCAATGTCATCAGACTCTGGCCAAAGTATTGAACAGACAGCTTTTACTACTATCAGGACTATGTTCCGCAGTGATCTCTTTGCATTGAGTAATTTGGGCTTCTCATGTGTTAGATCTTGTGGAGTAGAAAATTGTTGTCAGTCACGGCATATTAAAATCCCCTTGCACATGGTGGAAATCAGATTGGACATGAAAATAAACAAGCTTGTGTCATGAAAAATTCATTCAAATGAGTTTTATAGCTTTACATTTTATAGAACGTATCAGCATTTCTCTCTGATAGCAAGAATATTTGTCGAGTTGGAGATAATGAAAAAATGCTACAATCACAAAAAGCAATCAAAATGTTGGCTCGATATATATATATTCATATTCAGTGATTATTCTTGAAATAGCATTCATTCAGTATACAGGCAGTGCCATCAGCTTATTATTGGTCTTAACAGGCCCCCCAAACAGTCTTGAGTCTGATCCAGCGATGGATGCTGTCACACAGTGTGAATATCAAAGAGAAATCCAATTGGAATCAAATGTCTCTCAGTAACAAAAGCCTGTTGATTTGAATACAGCGGGGCAGACAGGCTCTCTCCAAATCACCAGGTGACTTGCGCCACCATTTTAACGCATGACCAGACAAACCTATCTATTCCCTGTCTGTCCTCACTTTTACCCGCTGTGTCATCGAGCTGCACATCCTGTCCCCAAGCTCAGGCAGACGCCCTGCCGTCTCAGACAAAGATGGATGACTCAGTGAGGAGGATAATGTTATCCTGTATGTTTAATCTGGACTTCCAATCTCACCTTTGTCTTCAGATTACCATACCCCAAATATTAAGGAAAGATTATAACTGGGGATGATATATAAAAAGAGTTTGACGATGAGCAATCTTTTTGTTAATTTTATCAAATACTGAAACAACTTTATAGTTGAAAATATGTTGTTTTAGCTATCCAATGTTTCCTCTGAAATGTTTTACACACCCAAAGAATATCTATAGTACAGTATACTCATCATAGCCTCATGGTTTGAAGTACTTGTGTATTTTTTTCTAAATGGTAGTTATTTAATGGATTCATGCGATTAGCCGGAGGTTCCACTCACCTGGTGTTCCAGGTCTGAATCAGTCCCTGATTAGAGGAAAGACTGCAAACCAGCAGTGCTGTAGACCTCAAGGCCCAGATTTGAGAGGGGATCTAAACACGATACAAGAAAGTTGGCAGCCCACAACTGACCTCATTAAATCTGAAAGTTGTTGCGTGGCTGTCACACAAATCTAGTAAGACTTTTTTCTACTCCCACTCCAGTCCCAATGTACAATGTAGATTATATCTGCAAAAGAGGATTGTACAGGTGGGGAGTTAGCCTATTCAATATCTGTGCACTTTCTTATTTAGATGTATTCATTTGAAGAAATAGGGGGGAAAAGCCCCAAGCACTTTGATAAATCTAGGAATTATCTGCATAATGTGATTTTAGCATAGCAATGAATTACTGATAAATCCATAGAGAGAGCTTACTCATCTCTCTAGACTAGTGTGTTAGCAAGTTCACTTAAAGACAGGGGGCAAGGGAGGAAGCATTTATAGCAATAGAAATGCCAGAAAACTAAAAATGCGAAAGATTCCTTCTATATGGATGGCCTTACAAAGAATTTAAAAACTCCACAGCCGTTCTGGAAATACGCAAATGACTGTTTAGATTGGTTTAAATAATCAACCTATTCAGCAAATAATCCTAAATGACCATGTCATTCAAGAGCCAGCAGATATAGCTGATGTTTTTAATCAGCATTTCTCATCTGTTACCTCAAATAATATTGTCATCCACAATTCTATCAATGCTAGGTATACATGGAACCAGGAGATCAGCACCCCAAATCAGACAATTAACTTCAGAAAGATCAAACCAACTGAAATACTGTCTGTCCTCAATTAAATACATATCAGCAAAGAAGCTGACCTAGATGGACTGGAACCCAAATGTATAAGGTGGTCCACTAATGTTATAATGTATCCTTGAGCAGATCTATTCAACGACTGGTGAAAACCTTTTGTATTGCAATGTACACGAGTGACCCCTCTTCATAAAGGTGGAAACTCCTTAGGCCTAAATAACTATAGACCTATATCTATAATCTGTTCATTAGCAAAAATCCTTGAGAATTTAATATATTCACAAATGTATCAGTACCTAGATTCATTTAATATCACCATTTCAATCTGGTTTTAGACCCAACCATTCTACCACGATAGCATTAGTGAAACTTAACAAGGATATAAATTCTTCATCTGACCAAGGAAAACTTACTAGTGCCATCTTTATTGATCAACTACATTTTATGTAGTTGATCATTCTATCTTACTTGGAAAACTTCACTAACGGATCACTAAAATGGTTCCATGCATATCTTAGCAATAGGAAAACAATGTGTTTTCATAGAAGGACACAAATCACAACATCTTGGACTCAGTAGAGGAGTACCTCAAGGCTCGGCATTGGCCCCATTATTTTCTGTATATTCATAAATGAATTGCCTATAATGTATCAGAATACACATGTTCACTTATACGCTGATGATACAGCACTCATCAGGTTTTGCACAAACAAGCAACTCTCCAAGATGATTTTAACACTTTACAAAAATGTTTTCATAGCAAAAAAGGTGAGGTTTTAAGGAAAACAAAGTTATACTTGGTAAACGGCAAAGAATAAGCTCCACAGCTGACAAATTCCAAATTAATGCAAGTGATGGAACAAAGCTTGAAAGTGTTGATTGTTTGAAATATCTGGGTTTGAGGATGGATACTGAATGATCTTTTGGAAAGGATATTGATTATATTAGAAAAACAATTAACGTCTTATGGCTGCAGGGGCAGTATTGAGTAGTGTGGATGAAAGGTGCCCAGAGTAAACGGCCTGCTCCTCAGTCCCAGTTGCTAATATATGCATATTATTATTAGTATTGGATATAGAACACTCCAACATTTCTAAAACTGTTTGAATGATGTTTGTGAGTATAACAGAACTCATATGGCAAGCAAAGACCTGAGAAGAAATCCAAACAGGAAGTGGGAAATCTGAGGTTGGTCGATTTTCAACCCAGCCCCTATTAAATACACATTGGTGATGTTGCACTTCCTATAGCTTCCACTAGATGTCAACTGTCTTTAGAAACTTGAATGAGGCTTCTACTGTGCAGTGGAGCCGGATGGGAGCTGTTTGAGTCAGTGGTCTGGCAGAGAGCCAGGTCCTGGTCACACGTATTTCACATGATAGCGACCTGCGTTCCATGGTTTTTCTACAGACAAAGGAAGTCTCCTGTTGGAATGTTATTGTAGATTTATGATAACAACATCCTAAAGATTGATTCTATACTTAGTTTGACAAGTTTCTTCGACCTGTAATATAACTTTTTGAAGTTTTTGTCCGACGTTCGGCTAAACACACTAACAAAAGTAGCTACTTGGACATAAATAATGGACATTATCGAACAAATCGAGCATTTATTGTGGAACTAGGATTCCTGGGAATGCATTCTGATGAAGATCGTCAAAGGTAAGGGAATATTTATAATGTGATTTCTGATTTCTGTTGACTCCAATATGGCGGATAATGTTTTTTTTTTCTGAGCGCCTTCTCAGATTATTGCATGGTTTGCTTTTTCCGTAATTAAAAAAATACATCTGACACAGTGGTTGCATTAAGGAGAGGTATATCTATAGTTCCATGTCTAACAATTGTATTTATCAACATTTATAATGAGTATTTCTGCAAAATGATATTGCTCTCTGCAATATCAACAGATGTTTTTGGAACTAGTGAACATAACGCGCCAATGTATACTGAGATTTTTAAAATATAAATATGAACTTTATCAAACAAAACATACATGTATTGTGTAACATGAAGTCCTATGAGTGTCATCTGATGAAGATCATCAAAGGTTAGTGATGAATTTTATCTCTATTTGTGCTTTTTGTGACTCCTCTCTTTGGCTGGAAAAATGGCCGAATTGGTGGTGACCTAACATAATCGTTTGTGGTGCTTTTGCTGTAAAGCCTATTTGAAATCGGACAATGTGGTGGGATTAACAACAAGATTACCTGTATAAGATACATGTATGTTTGAGAAATATTAATTATGATTGTTACTGTTGTTTTGAATTTGTCGCCCTGCACTTTCACTGGCTGTTGTCATATCGATCCCGTTAACGGGATTGCAGCCCTAAGAAGTTTTTAAGTATACAACTTGGATACTATACAGATCAAATTTTTTAAAAACTTTATCCATTAAAAATACCTTAGTAACCCAACTGCAGCTTCCTAGACTATGGCGACATAATTTATCAAAACACAACCAAGACCTTACATTGCGAATTAGATATTAATAACTATCTTTGCATATTCTTTATTAGATGCCATTATAAGACACATCATTGCACAATGTATGAATCATTCAATTGGCTTTCACTTCCAAACAGATGTCAACTGCATTGGTACCTATTGATTTTTAAATATATCAACTTAAATGTCCCTGTATATATTAAGGATCACCTAACTTTACAATACTCACACTAATCCTTTCAACAACAGCAGCAATTACAAACTCCAAGAGTACATCATGAGGTTGGAGTAAGATCTTTCAGATACAAAGGCCCAACTGACTGGAATCATTTACCTATAGAAATCAGGGCAATGAAATCAGACAGTGAATTTAAGAAAGCACTTATTCAAATGTTAAGATCAAACTGTGAAGATGTGAAGATCTTTGGAAATATACTGTATATGTATATGTTGTTGGAGCCAAAGCACAGAGAGAGAATCTGGCCGCACATTTTAATTCACGGGCAATAAAGATAAAACACCAGGTAAAAAGCAGAGGTGTTATTTTAGATTCTGAACACACATTAGGAATGTGACCAAAATAGATTTTTTACCACCTGAGGAACATTGCCAAACTGTGGCCATTTCTCTCTCAGGCTGATACAGAGAGACTCATTCATGCTTTTATTACAAGCAGGCTTGACTACTATAATGATCTCCTATCTGGTATACCCAAGAAAGCCATTGGTCAACTACAAAACATACAGAATGCTGCAGTATGGGTGCTGACCAAGACCAGACAGAGAGCACACATTAAATACACCGGTTTTAAGGTATCTGCCTGCACTGGCTGCCTGTGAGTTTTATTATTAATTTTAAGATTATGCTACATGCTATTGGTTTTTAAATCAATACACTATTGTGCTCCCTAAAACATGTCAGACATGCTTTTAAGTTATGTACCCAGTAGGTCCCTCAGGTCCTCTGGCACTGGCCTTTTAACTATCCCAAAGCCTAGGACCAAGAGGCATGGAGAGGCAGCATTTTAACTATCCCAAAGCCTAGGACCAAGAGGCATGGAGTGGCAGCCTTTTAACTATCCCAAAGCCTAGGACCAAGAGGCATGGAGAGGCAGCCTTTTAACTATCCCAAAGCCTAGGACCAAGAGGCATGGAGAGGCAGCCTTTTAACTATCCCAAAGCCTAGGACCAAGAGGCATGGAGAGGCAGCCTTTTAATTATCCCAAAGCCTAGGACCAAGAGGCATGGAGTGGCAGCCTTTAGATATTATGCCCCCAGCCTCTGGAATAGCCTGCCGGAGAACCTGAGAGGGGCCAAAACTGTGGACATATTTTAAAAGACACAGCTTTTTAGCTTTGCTTTTCCTTAGGATGCTCTTTAGTTGTTCAGATTTTGTCATTCTTTTTTGTTTTTAGTAGTTGTAGCAGTAGTTTTTAGTAGTTGCAGGCTTATTAGGTGTTGCTCATTAAAAAACTTTAATGAGCAAGCCTTCCTTCATGAACTGGACTCTATAAAATGGTATAGAATCAGCTTGATCCCCTCTATCGAAGACACCTGGACCTTCTTTTTAGATATGTTCAGTTGTATTGTTAACAAACACGCCCCCATAAATAAAATGAGAATTAGAAACAGGTTCAGCCCCCGGTTCGACTGTGATCTTGCAGAGTTACTCCACCTCAAGAATTGCATTTGGCGAAAGGCTCGTCACACGCGTACTCAGGCTGACTGGCTCTCGTTCAGGCAAATGAGAAATAAGTGCACTCAGGCTATCCAGAAGGTGAAAGTTAGTTACTTTAAGGGGCAGGTCTCTCTCTGTGGGTCTAACCCCAAGAAGTTCTGGAAAATGGATAAAGACCTGGAGAATACCCCTCCTCCTCACAGCTGCCCATGTCCCTTAAAGTTGATGATGTGGTTGTTAATGACAAGAAGCATATGGCTGAGCTCTTTAATCACCACTTCATTAAGTCAGGATTCCTATTTAACTCAGCCATGCCTCCTTGCCTGTCCAACATTTCCTTATCTCCCACCCCTTCTAATGCAACTATCTCCCTCTTTTTCCCCTGCCCCGCAAACAAAGTTTATCCCTGCAGCCAGTCACTGAGTCCGAGGTGCTAGAGGAGCTCCTGAAACTTGACTCCAAAAAAACAATCTGAGTCAGATGGTTTAGACCCTTCTTTAAGGTGGCTGCCCCTATCATCGCTAAGCCTATCTCCGACCTTTTTAACCCGTCTCTCCTTTCTGGGGAGGTACCC
Source organism: Oncorhynchus keta (assembly GCF_023373465.1). NCBI lineage: Eukaryota > Metazoa > Chordata > Actinopteri > Salmoniformes > Salmonidae > Oncorhynchus > Oncorhynchus keta. The sequence continues at coordinate 26,923,582 of NC_068431.1, forward strand.
ATTGCTTGGAAGGCAGCCACGGTTCATCCTTTATTTAAAGAGGGAGATCAAGCTGATCCAACTGTTATAGGCCTATATCTATTTTTGCCCTGTTTATCAAAAGTGTTGGAAAAACTTTTTCTTGATGTCTATAGTATTCTCTCTGGAATGCAATTTGGTTTCCGCTCAGGTTATGGATGTGTCACTGCAACCTTAAAGGTCCTCAATGATGTCACCATTGCACATGATTCTAAGCAATGTTGTACTGCTATTTTTATTGACTTGGCCAAAGCTTTTGATATGGTAGACCATTCCATTCTTGTGGGCCGGCTAAGGAGTATTAGTGTCTCTGAGGGTTCTTTGGTCTGGTTTGCTAACTACCTCTCTCAAAGAGTGCAGTGTATAAAGTCAGAAACTCTGCTGTCTCAGCCACTGCCTGTCACCAAGTGAGTACACCAAGGCTCAATCCTAGGCCCCACACTCTTCTCAATTTACATCAACAACATAGCTCAGGCAGTAGGAAGGTCTCTCATCCTTTTATACGCAGATGATACAGTCTTATACTCAGCTGGCCCCTCCCCGGATTTTGTGTCAAATGCTCTACAACAAAGCTTTCTTAGTGTCCAACAAACTTTCTCTAACCCTTAACCTTGTTCTGAACACCTCCAAAGCAAAGATCATGTGGTTTGGTAAGAGGAATGCCCCTCTCCCCACAGGTGTGATCACTACCTCTGAGGGTTTAGAGCTTGAGGTAGTCATCTCATACAAGTACTTGGGAGTACTTGTCCTTCTCTCAGCACATATCAAAGCTGCAGGCTAAAGTTAAATCTAGACTTTGTTTCCTCTATCGTCATCGCTCTTTCACCCCAGCTGCCAAACTAACCCTGATTCAGATGACCATCCTACCCATGCTAGATTAAGGAGGCATAATTTATAGATCAGCAGGTAAGGGTGCTCTCGAGCATCTCTAGATGTTCTTTACCATTCAGCCATCAGATTTGCCACCAATGCACCTTATAGGACACATCACTGCACTCTATACTCCTCTGTAAACTGGTCATCTATGTATACCCGTCGCCAGACACACTGGTTGATGCTTATTTATAAAACCCTCTTAGACCTCACTCCCCCCTATCTGAGATATCTACTGCAGCCCTCATCCTCCACATACAACACCTGTTCTGCCAGTCACCTTCTGTTAAAGGTTCCCAAAGCACACACATCCCTGGGTCGCTCGTCTTTTCAGTTCGCTGCAGCTAGCGACTGGAACGAGCTGCAACACACACTCAAACTGTACAGTTTTATCTCAATCCCTTCATTCAAAGACTCAATCATGGACACTCTTCTGACAGTTGTGGCTGCTTTGCGTGATGTATTGTTGTCTCTACCTTCTTGCCCTTTGTGCTGTTGTCTGTGCCCAATAATGTTTGTACAATGTTTTGTGCTGCTACCATGTTTTTTTGCTACAATGTCGTTGTCGTCATGTTTTGTTGCTACCATGCTGTGTTGTCATGTGTTTCTGCCGTGCTATGTTGTTGTCTTAGGTCTCTCTTTATTTAGTTTTGTGTTGTCTCTCTTGTCGTGATGTGTGTTTTGTCCTATATTTATATGTTATTTATATATATACACACTACTGGTTATTCAAGGGTTTTTCTTTATATGTACTATTTTCTACATTGTAGAATAATAATGAAGACATCAAAACTATTAAATAACACATATGGAATCATGTAGTAACCAAAAAAGTGTTAAACAAATCAAAATATATTGCCTGATGACAGTTTTGCACACTCTTGGCATTCTGTCTACTAGCTTCATGAAGTAGTCACCTGGAATGCATCTCAATTAACAGGTGTGCCTTCTTAAAAGTTCATTTGTGGAATTTCTTTCCTTCTTAATGAATTTGAGCCAATCGGTTGTGTTGTGACAAGGTGTGTGAGTGGGGGAGGGGGGGGACTGTCTCTGATGAGGACTGCCACAGGGATGGAATACCAGAGTTACCTCTGCTGCAGAGGATACTTTCATTCGAGGTACCAGCCTCAGAAATTGCAGCCCAAATAAATGCTTCACAGAGTTCAAGTAACAGACACATATCAACATCAACTTTTCAGAGGAGACTGTGTAAATCAGGCCTTCATGGTCGAATTGCTGCAAGGAAACCACTACTAAAGGACACCAATAATAAGAAGAGACTTGCTTGGGCCAAGAAACACGAGCAATGGACATTCGACCGGTGGACATTTGTCCTTTGGTCTGGAGTCCAAATTGGAGATTTTTGGTTCTAACCGCCATGTCTTTGTGAGACGCTGTGTGGGTGAACGGATGATCTCCGGACGTGTATTTCCCACCGTAAAGCAGAGAGGAGAAGGTGTGGGGGTGCGTTGCTCGTGACACTGTCAGTGATTTATTTTGAATTCAAGGCACACTTAACCAGCATGTCTACCACAGCATTCTGCAGTGATACGTCATCCCATCTGGTTTGCGCTTAGTGCGACTTTAATTTGTTTTTCAACAAGAGAATGACCCAACACACCTCCAGGCTGTGTAAGGGCTATTTTACCAAGAAGGAGAGTGATGGAGTGCTGCATCAGATGACCTGGCCTCCACATCACCCAACCTCAACCAAATTGAGATGGTTTGGGATGAGTCGGACCGCAGAGTGAAGGAAAAGCATCCAACAAGTGCTCAGCATGCGTTGGAACTCCTTTAAGACGGTTGGAAAAGCATTCCAGGTGAAGCTGATTGAGAGAATGCCAAGAGTGTGCAAAGCTGTCATCAATGCCAAGTGTGGCTACTTTGAAGAATCGCAAATATAAAATATATTTTGATTTGTTTAACAGTTTTTTTGGTCACGACATGATTCCATATCTGCTATTTCATAGTTTTCATGTCTAGAAAATAGTCCAAATAAATAAAAACCCTTGAATGAGTAGGTGTTCTAAAACCTTTGACCGGTAGTGTATATTGTTTAATTGTTATCATTATCAGACAGTAGTTGCCATATTATTATTCATAAGTATTGTTTGTTTTAGTTTTTTTCATTTGGACATGTATATGTTTATCCTAATTGGGAAACCAAAATAAGCTTGGAAGTTCTCATTCATAAATCAATTTGAGGAGGAGTACCACAAATTGATGTTCGTAATGTTATTAGTATTGGGCCTCCTAAATGCTAAGCTGGCACGTTCTGCCTCAGGACCCCGCTCGATGAAAGTCATGCAGTCAACTGTCGAAGCCTGCGGTTTTTCAACTTCTCAAAATAGCTACCATTGGCAACTTGTCATTTGGTTTTAGTGTAACCAGAAACAATGTGGTTATTCCCAAACACTTTAATGTTAATGTATTTTTTTCTAATTTGCCATTCCTCCTCAGGGATCATAGTCTGGACAAAGCCCCCTTTCTCCTCTTGATTTTTTTCTTAACCAGTTCCAGGACGTCTGCGGGGGGTACTTCAGTTCCGAATAGATGGAATGTGCTTCTCAGTAGTGTTTTTTTTGTCAGCCTTAGTGGGCCCTTTCTGAAAACATGGCACACGCCTAGCACCGTCTCTCTCAGCGCACCATTACGGCATTACACCATCACACCGGGCTCTGGGTCGATTTAATGACATGGACAGCTGCCAAAAACACCGTCTCCACACATCCACGGGCGCTGATTGATGACATGGGGGCCTGGCCGGCGGAAGCAATAATTTTTAGGAACGCTCCTACAAATCACAGTGGGGAGAATAGTGGAGGAGGTGCGATTCGCTAGGAGACTGGCCAATCGAAGAAGCACAGCCACAAATCTTTCACCAAAAAGAAAATAAGAAGTCTAGATAGTCGTTTTTTTGGCATCTCTTAATTTATCGTTGCCCTTCCCCTCAGAATAGCGCAGAGCTCCCTAGGTACTGAAAGTCTAGGAAACCCCATGAATTACACTGGCAGGAATTCATTTGGGTTGTAAATGTGACTCTTTAAGTCTGGGTTGTCTTGATTTTTGTTGTATTTGTGTTCCAGATTTCTTTATTTCCAGCTTGTTACTGACTGAATGCATATCAAAGCATTGACATTTGTACAGCTGCTGTCTTACAGTAGTTAGCTTAATTTTACTGCCTTTTCTATGGGTATTCAAAGTTTTCTTTTGCATCTAGGCGCGACGGAGAGGGACATAGATGTAATGATTAAGATGGTCTCTCACAGCTGAGGTATAACCAAGTTGCAGTTTGTGAGTGATATCAACAGTGTCTCTGTAGCTGAAGAACATCTCTTCTCTAAGGGGATTGGTATCATAGACCAGCACAGCGATAGGCCTCCAGTATCACTCAATAAGTTCCTATTTTCACACACTTCTAGACCAGCCCTCTGAAAGTTACATTGGCTGTGTAAGAAATCCTAACGCATCAACAGCCAAGTGTTCCTTGGGACTATAGCATCTCTGTTTGGTATTAACATACAGAGAGAGACCTCATGCTATAAGTTCATGGTCCGAGTGTGAGGATTGAGAGTGGGGAATTAGTGTCCAATTCTTGATGAGCCAAAAAGCTTTATGCCATTTCAATCAACCAGGATGGATTCCCATCAGTTTTGCTATGAGCCATTCCACACACGGTGGTTATGGTGTCTCCATAACATTCGTCACCTTCATTATTCTCCCAGTGCTATGTCCATGGAGAGATTCATAGAAACAGTGGTGATGCATCATTCAGGGTAAGTGGGGCAGAGCCTGTTTTGAGCACTGCCTGTTGCCTGTTTTGTATGTTATTTTGGCATTAATATGTGTCACGTATCAGATTGCAAACAATGTAAAAAATGTTTTAATTGAGTTAAGAAAGCCACATACAAACATGGTCTCTTTTTTTGCTTTCTTGTCTAAGGCAGCTCCAAAATGCAGCCTAGCTCAGTGCTTTCTTTGGTGGTGGGGCAGCCATGGGAAATTACAGAGCGTTGGGGTTGGTAATGTTCTCTAGTTGCGCCGTGATTGACTCACTTATGGGGACACTACGTCACCTCAAAATCTATAGGCAGAGCTCGAAAAGTCAAGCCCCTTGGGTGCTGCCATAGACTTACATTACAAGTGCCCATCCAAGAAGACCAAGGTCATTGGCCACAAATAAAATTAGGTCAAATCGTGTTCTATCTACCGTAGCTTTGATTGGACTGATCATGTCAACGTCATACTTTCAAAATCTTAGCTAGCAAGCTGGACAAGCAGTCATCGTCATTCATCAAGTCGGCAATCTACTGGCAAGTCCTTTTCAATACTTGTCATATGAAGAGAAATTATAAATGAAACGTATCGGTGCTCATTGGACATAAACATTACACACCAAGTTGGAACTCGCAAATTCAACAATGAGTGCTAAGGCACCACTGCAGCCCCGGGTTTGATCCCAGGCTGTATCACAGCTGGCTGTGACCGGGAGACCCATGAGATGGCACACAATTGGCCCAGCATCGTCCAGTTTAGGGGACGGTTTTGCCAGCTGGTATGTCCTTGTCTCATCGTGCTCTCGCCACCTTCCTGTTCAAGTGAGCACAGCATAACACGATGATTCTAAAAATGTCTTGTATGCTGCTGCATAAATGATGTAATATGCCAGGGAGATATTTATACTGTAGCCAAGAAAGTAATACTAAGTGTATGTTGTGTAGTAAGCTGTTAGTAGCCCATGTGCCTCATCCTAATAATTTGGTATATTTACCCCTCTTACTTTCGCCTACTGTTCTGACCAGATGGTGCACATGTAGCCTAAAGCCTGTTTTAGAGAAATGTAATCATTGAATATTGTAATAAGAGCTTTCATTGTCTGCTTATATGCCTCCTTTATTTATCCTACGGTTCTGACTTGGTATACAGGGAGAATACTTTAAGAATGGCACATGTTCTGAATTCTGTCGCTGTTCATTTCAAATGTCATTGTACAAATAATTATATTGACTACATCCATCCTAGCTCACTCATTAATGTCTTAATCGAATGTCTTAACCCTTATGCCATAGTTTGTACATTCAATTGTCAGTAGAAACCACATTTGTTTAAGCAAGTCAGCCATATCAGCTATGTTTTTTTTAAATACAGTAAATGAGGCCGAATTAACTGTTTCACTGCCATACAAGGCTCCGCTGATAGCCAGGTGTAGTGGGATAAGGATTCACCCCATGGTGCTGAAAGTAAAGTGCTGCTGTTGGGACAGCTTTATGTAGGCCCTAACAGTTTGTGGGCATCATTTGTCTCCGTTATAGTGCAATTAATGTATTTTTTTGTGTTGTGTTGTGTAGTGGTTTTGCTGGCATGCATTAAAAAATTATAATAATTGTTTACCCCACCAAGATTTACATGCTAAAATCGCCACTGCATAGAAATTCACTCAAACTCTTAACCTCTCTGGGATATGTGGGACGCTAAGTGTCCCACCTGGCCAAAAGCCAGTGAAAATGCAGAGCGCCAAATTCAAATAAATTACTATAAAATTCTAACTTTCGTGAAATCACACATTTAAGATACCAAATTAAAGCTACACGTGTTGTGAATCCAGCCAACATGTCAGATTTCAAAAAGGTTTTTGGCGAAAGCAAACAATGCTATTATCTGAGGGTAGCACCTCCGTAAAACAAAGAGAGAAAACATATTTCAACCCTGCAGGCACAACACAAAATGCAGAAATAAAAATAGAAATCATGCCTTACCTTTGGAGAGCTTTTGTTGGCACTCCAATATGTCCCATAAACATCACAAATGGTCCTTTTGTTCTATTAATTCCGTCGATATATATCCAAAATGTCCATTTATTTTTGAAAATACACCGGTTCCAACGTGACTACAAAATATCTCAAAAGTTACCTGTAAACTTTGCCAAAACATTTCAAACTACTTTTGTAATACAACTTTAGGTATTTTTTAAAGTAAATAATCAATAAAATTGAAGACGGGATGATCTGTTTTCAATACAGGAAGGAAAACACACTGACTTTCTGGTCACGCGCCTCTATCTTGAAGTGACCCGCGTTTTGAACAGGGCTACTTCTTCATTACACAAAGGAAAAACCTCAACCAATTTTTAAAGACTGGTGACATCCACTGGAAGTGGTAGGAACTGCAAAAAGGTCCCTTAGAAATCTGGATTCCCAATGAAAATCCATTGAAAAGAGAGTGTCCTCAAAAAACAAATCTGAATGGTTTGTCCTCTGGGTTTCGCCTGCTACATAAGTTCTGTTATACTCACAGACATGTTTTCTATCCAAATGTACTAATAATATGCATATCTTATCTTCTGGGGATGAGTAGCAGGAAGTTGAATTTGGGCATGCATTTCATCCGGACATGAAAATACTGTTTATTTTATTTACCTTTATTTAACTAGGCAAGTCAGTTAAGAACAAATTCTTACTTTCAATAATGGCCTAGGGACAGGGGCAGAATGACAGATTTTCACCTTGTCAGCTTGGGGATTTGAACTTGCAACCTTTCGGCTGCTAGTCTAACACTCTAACCACTAGGCTACCCTGCCGCCCATGTCACCAAGAAGTTCTGTGTGTAAGTGATATTAAAACCTCTTGACAAGGTGTCTTAGCTATTGTTTGAGGAACGAAGTACGAAATAGCTTAAATAGTGCCCGCAGGATGAAGACAGTGTTGAAGAGATTTAGTTGGATTTAGAGTTACCTCAGACAGTGTTTGCTACATATCCTCACTGAAGGATCTGTTTGAGTCTGTGCAGTGAGCATAGGTATTATTGCAGACCCACATACTATTGCAGACCCGTATCCTGGACATTCCCCTGCCGAGCAGAACAGGTAGCTAGTGCCAATAGGGAATCAAAGTGTGGGCATCCTCCAGGGATAGCAGTACACATTTGGCACCATCTACAGTATAAGAGCTCCCTAGAGCAGCTCCTCCCATTCTTCAAATGTCAAACATGCAAAACCAAAGCTGTTTTCTCTGGCTAATTAACAGATCAGAGACTTGAGGAGATGAGCCCTGGAACTGGTTTCATACTTCTCGTTGGAGAGTATATAGGCGCTATACTCTATCTTTGAGAGACCTCCATCAATACTCACTTTGACATACCCCTCAAGCACAGTGCCTGCTGCACTGTATGGTCCGTTGCTAGGCAACAAAGAAAAGAAAAGCGGTCCTCAACCTTACATTTCAACCTTAAAGAGGAGGCCATCCGGCACATGGATCTATCGGGCTGATAATAAAGAGATATTCTCCTGAGGAGGGCTTTTCTGCCTGGGAGAGAGAAGATGGATAGATAAAGACCCTTCTTAAGGTTTATTCCCCCTCCCCCTTTCATTCCATGAACTGTGTGATTATGCCCCCATTGATAGAATGTTCAGACGGAAGAGTCAATTCACTGCACCGCCCAGGTTTTGTATTGGAATTACAGGCTACCGCATTGGTATTAATGGTTTGGATAGAATCGACTTTCCCTTTGGACTTTACAGAAAGACATTATCCCTTGGCACCCAGAGTGTCAGTAGAACTGTGCAGAAGGTTGCCTGCAGACCTCCTCCAGATCGATCACGTACCGTTGTCACGCACAGTGATTATATGTGGTCTCTATTTTTGCCCTGACCTTTCTAAAGCCTCCACTCGAAAACAATTGTTTGAAAACAGTATTTGTGTTTTCAAAGTTTCTAACAGAAGACTTGCCTCTGTATCTAGGGATGCTTTGGTTCATTTGTGAAGGTAAGAGGTTTTCTTCAAAGAACTAGCCGTGCTTTGGTGCTACTTCCAGGTTCAAGCTGTGCTGGGCTGCAATAGATACCCCCTTGAAGGGCTTGTGATGACAAATTGTCAAATGGGCTTCTTTAATACAGGCCCTGGGCTCGCAGCATAACTTCCTCAATTGCAGCGAGTTTACCTAAGCTACTCGATGCCTAGACAGCTGCACAGGTCATTTAACCACTGTCAACATTCGGATGAGATTGCTGGCCCATGAAGGATAACACAACCACGTCTCCCCCAGCCTCGTATCATGCTTGGAAACATTTTAACCGAGAGGTACAGTACCCTTGCATACGAATCGGTAAACATACAGGCCAAAGTGGTGCTACCGGATCACACTTTTGTATTAGCTTAATTTGTCTCACTCATGTTCTATTCCCACGAGAACACAAAGGCTACGGCACAAAGGTTTGGAGGATACGTAATGGGTTATCAATGCTCCCCTGAAACACACAGAGAGCCAACTCAAGTTAGCCAGATGCACTTAGATTCAGTTGATTCTCATAACATACCTTTTGTCTCAAATCAAATCAGATTGTATTTGTCACATGTGCCGAATACAACAGGTGTAGGTAGACCTTACAGTGAAATGCTTACTTATAAGCCCTTAACCAACAATGCAGTTTTAAGAAAAGTACTTTAAAAAATAAGAAATAAAAGTAACAAATAATTAAAGAGCAGCAGTAAAATAACAATAGCGAGGCTATATACAGGGGGTACCGGTAGAGAGTCAATGTGCGGGGGCACCGGTTAATCGAGGTAATTGAGGTAATATGTACATGTATAGTTATTAAAGTGACTATGCATAGATAATAAAGTAAGTAGCAGCAGCATAAAAGGGGGGAGCAATGCAAATAGTCTGGGTAGCCATTTGATTAGATGTTCAGGAGTAGAAGTTGTTTAGAAGCCTCTTGGACCTAGACTTATCGCTCCGGTACGGCTTGCCATGCGGTAGCAGAGAGAAGAGTCTATGACTGGGGTGGCTGGAGTCGTTGACAATTTTTAGGGTCTTCCTCTGACACTGCCTGGTATAGAGGTCCTGTATGGCAGGAAGCTTGGCCCCAGTGATGTACTGGGCCATACACACTATTCTTTGTAGTGCCTTGCGTCGGAGGTCGGGCAGTTGCCGTACTAGGCAGTGATGCAACTAGTAAGGATGCTCTCGATGGTGCAGCTGTAGAACCTTTTGAGGATCTGAGAACCCATGCCAAATATTTTCAGTCTCCTGAGGGGGAATAGGTTGGGTCATGCCCTCTTCACGACTGTCTTGGTGTGCTTGGACCATGTTAGTTTGTTGGTGATGTGGACACCAAGGAACTTGAAACTCTCTACCTGCTCCACTACAGCCCCGACGATGAGAATCGGGGCGTGTTCGTTCCTCTTTTTCCTGTAGTCAAAGCATCTCCTTCCTGTAGTGCACTCTCAATCGTTTGAAGTGGCTGCAAAGGGGAGAAATTAAAGTTTCTTCTTGGTCAAATAGAGAAATGGAGGGTTTAACTACAAACGGGATTAGGGGACAATTCTTGGTCCTTAGTGATATTTGCATAACATCTCAACAACATATTAAATTATGCATATATAATGTGCTCTCTTGGAGGAAAATACATCTCTGCAGAACAGTTACAGAGATGAAAGGCTGTGGCTGAGGGGAACTATGTGTCCCTGGTTTGTACATGACATTCTAATAAGGGCACAGGGTATGTCCAGCCAACCGGGGAGGGGGGTTGGGAGTCCATTTCTTCGTTAGTTAATTAGAGTACAATCCTGAGACTTCACTCACTCACTTTTGTACCAGCATATCCCGTTCCAGAAATAGAATGAGAATTAATGAGAGAGAAAGTGTGAGAAAGAGAGTGAAGGGAAAAAGGCAGAGGCGACATTCACACACTGGTCAGTATCACTTCGTTGACATTCTGAATGCTGACACCATTGAACTCCAGGACCCCTGAACCTCAGTTAGGGTCATACGGATGGTCTGCAGATGTTACATTAGCAATTCAATGTACCATCTCTAGTTAACTATGTAGACTATTTCTAGATGTCTCTCCGGAAATGTTTGGTAAGGCAAGTTGGGGCACGTAATGAGCCACAGTGGCAACGGAAGTATTAATATGCTTTGATATGTAGCCATTTATTAATCTCTCTTGGAAGTCATACAACAAAAGAGGTCACTGAAAAACAAGTTTCAACAAGAGGCATAATTTACTTTCACATGCCAGGTTTCTTGTTGACTTTACCCTGGCAGCATATTCAGAGAATCTTTTCAAAGTTAACAGTCACTTTGTAGTTTCTGGCATCAGCAGAGTCCCCCTTCCACTGTTCCTCAGCATGTCCGTGTCCTCAAGAGCCTCAGACTGTCAGATCGCCTTTTGTCCTGCAGTTTGTTCCACCGAGGCCATTGTTAAAATGCTTAGACCCCACAGCCTGTTCTAGTGCACAGTACCTCTGTTAAGTGTCCCCTTGTGGTGAATGAGGCTTTGACATAGGTCTCAGTTTAATAATAATAATATATGCCATTTAGCTGACGCTTTTATCCAAAGCGACTTACAGTCATGTGTGCATACATTCTACGTATGGGTGGTCCCGGGAATCGAACCCACTACCCTGGCGTTACAAGCGCCATGCTCTACCAACTGAGCCACATAGGACCCCACAAGTCACGGTGCCTCCAAGTCAAACCAGATGAGTGCCAGATTTTCCCTTCAGGCAACTTTTAATGCAGAAACAGTTAAAAGAATGAAAGCTTCACTACTTGCAATGAATGTTTCAAGAATCACTGTAAGAGTTAGCTGATGCTTTTCCTTTACATTTCATTAACTGTCTTGAATACATTAAAATACAGTTCCAGGTCTGGTTAAGTGGCAGATACTGTACCTACAGTCCATTTTCATGTCTTCAGACCTAGGAAAAAAGCAGGTGAAATGGAGATTGATAAGGCTATATCAGACTTTGGGTCGAAGTTCCTTTGGGCTCTATGAGTTCGACCTGCAAAGCCCAACGGAGTAGAGAAGCATCAGTATTCAATGAGCTGGTCCACATAAAAAAAAAGTGCAGGTCCAGGAGTCTTTGATTAGTTGGGCATCGATAAGAAAATGGATTCTGTGCAGCTTAAGGAGACTGTCTCTGGAGGACAGTTTTTGTTTTTAGAGGGGTTTTAGAAATTATAATTTTTAAAGGTGGGTCTTTTACCTTTTTCCCAGTAAATTTTGGAAAAGATGTGAATTTTGTGGTCCTAAAACGTCTAGAATACAAGTAATTCAGTATGATACATAGGTAGAAGCCTAATTGCCCCAAGTTAACAGCCTTCCTGGCTTACATTCATTTTTGACATTCATGATATTACATTTAATGTCAGACAAAACGAATTAAGCTCATTTCAGACGTTGGTATTCCTTTGGAAAGGCTGTAAAGAGGAAACTTGCACAGTATGTCTACCATGTACGTACATTTAATTAGAAACACACCCATTGCATTACAGTAATAAAATAAAAATGTCAAAACAAAACATCAGATTAAACAAAAACATTAACAAAGAGAGGGGTGGCTCAAGGAAGGCTGTATAATAGATAGTCTGTTGGTCACTCGAGTATACAGCATATTACACTTTCACTTTAAATGTGTAGCTATAGCACTTTGAATGAATTCTATTGTGTAGTTTCTGTGTTTTCATGTTTTATGTACCGTCTTTTTAAGCACATGACCAAATGAATTTCCCCCTGGTGGGATAATAAAGTTGATCTAAATCTCTCTGGAAGGGAAAGAGTGTGATGTATCAGTGTACGGGGAGGGTAGGGTTGGGGTTTGGATACAAACCCCAGTTTAGGGCTTGGGGAGGGTAGGGTTGGGGTTAGGATACGAACCTGGCAAGATACGAACCCGGCAAGAGCTTTGTAATGTAGGTCAGAAGGAAGTAATAAATGCGTTGGGAGACGGGGAGCCAGTGGTGTTCACAGAGGACAGGGGTGATGTGCTGCCAGGACTTAGTATGGGTGAGGATTCGGGCTGCAGAGTTTTGAACCATTTGGAGCTTATGGAGGGGGTTTGAGTTGATGCTGGAGAGTGGTGAGTTGCAGTATTCAAGACGGGAGAAGATGAATGCATGTATGAGGGTTTCAGCGGCAGGACTGGAGAGGGAGGACCTGACATTGGCAATGTTGTGGAAGAATGGGGATTTAACAGTCGGTCTTATGTGGTGGTCAAAGGAGAGGGTGGAGTCCAGGAGGATGCCAAGGTTGCGTGTGTGGTGGGAGGGAGGGACAGTGGTGTCGTCAATGGTGATGGTAAGGTTGCCAACTTTGGTGAGGGTGGCTTTAGTGCCTATGAGGAGGTGTTTTGTTTTATCACCGTTGAGGTTGAGGAAGTTTTGTTGTATCCATGTTTTTATTGCAGAGAGCCAGGATTCAGTGTGGGTTGAGGAGGGATTTGGTGCTGAGGTTGATCTGGGTGTCATCGGCATATTAGTGGAAGTCAAGGTTGAAGTGACAGAGGATCTGACCAAGGGGGAGGATATAGATGATGAAGGGCAAAGGACCCAACACAGAGCCCTGGGGGACACCCTGTGTAACTGCACCTGAGTCTGAGGTGTGGCTGTTAACCTGTTGCGTCGAGCAATCCCGTACCCGGGAGCGCAATTATAGCCTCAAGCTCATTACCATAACGCAACGTTAACTATTCATGAAAATCGCGAATGAAATGAAATAAATATATTGGCTCACAAGCTTAGCCTTTTGTTAACAACACTGTCATCTCAGATTTTCAAAATATGCCTTTCAACCATAGCTACACAAGCATTTGTGTAAGAGTATTGATAGCTAGCATAGCATTAAGCCTAGTATTCAGCAGGCAACATTTTCACAAAAACAAGAAAAGCATTCAAATAAAATCATTTACCTTTGAAGAACTTCGGATGTTTTCAATGAGACTCAGTTAGATAGCAAATGTTCAGTTTTTCCAAAAATATTATTTGTGTAGGAGAAATCGCTCCGTTTTGTTCATCACGTTTGGCTAAGAAAAAAAACGAAAATTCAGTCATTACAACACCAAACGTTTTTCCAAATTAACTCCATAATATCGACAGAAACAAGGCGAACGTTGTTTAGAATCAATCCTCAAGGTGTTTTTCACATATCTATTCGATGATAAGTCATTCGTGGCAGTTTGGTTTCTCCTCTGAAGCAAATGGTAAAATACACGCAGCTGGAGATTGCGCAATAATTGCAACGGAGGACACCAAGCGGGGCACCTGGTAAATGTAGTCTCTTATGGTCAATCTTCCAATGATATGCCTACAAATACGTCACAATGCTGCAGACACCTTGGGGAAACGACAGAAAGTGTAGGCTCATTCCTTGAGCATTCACAGCCATATAAGGAGACATTGGAACAAAGCGCATTCAAAATCTGGGGCATTTCCTGTTTGAAATTTCATCTTGGTTTCGCCTGTAGCATCAGTTCTGTGGTACTCACAGATAATATCTTTGCAGATTTGGAAATGTCAGAGTGTTTTCTTTCCAAAGCTGTCAATTATATGCATAGTCGAGCATCTTTTCGTGACAAAATATTTTGTTTTTTATCCAAAAATTAAAAGAGCGCCCCCTATATCGAAGAAGTTAAGGGAAATCGGGATGTTGAGGGCTCCAGCATCAGCAGAGGTGAGGAGGTAATTGACAACTTTGAGGAGTGCAGCATCACTACTGTGGAGGGGTTGGAAATGAGACTTTAGGGGCTCGAATAGGTTGTTAGCTGGTGGGTTTGTAATTGGGAGGCAACAGTCTGTTCCAGAGTCTTGGCAAAGAAGGAGGGGTTGGAAATGGGGTGGAAGTTATTGAGGATGGTGGTTTCCAATCCTGGATTTTTTAAAGATGGGGGTGACTGCAGCTGTTATGTAGTTAGAGGGGACAGTTCCGTGGGCGAGGGAGAGGTTGAAGATGTGTGTGATATATGGACAGAGATCAGGCTTGCAGGCTTTTATGAGAACAGTGGGGAGAAGATCCAGGGAGCAAGTTGTAGTCTTGGATGACATGATGAGTTTTGATATATCGGGAGAGTCAATTGGGGGCAAATTCAGAGAGCCGGGTTACAGGGGTGACGGTTGGGGGGTTGACAGGGGGAGGGGCGGCTGAGGGAGGTTGATCAGTCAGTGAGGAATTTATTTTGCTGATCTTTTCCTTGAAAAACTGAAGGAAGTAGTTGCGGAGTTCAGTGGAGGGAGTAGAGAAGGTGTCTTCACGGGGCCTTCAAGTAGTTTGCTGCCAGTGGAGAACAGTCTGGGAGTACTACTTGGAGCTGTGGATGATGTTGGAGAAGTAGGCCAACCTGGCAGCACTGAGGGCATCTCTGTAGGTGGAGAGGTAGTGTTTGTAGGCTTAAGAGTGGACAGTGAGCCCAGACTTCCTGCTCAGGCTCATCAGGCAGCTACAAGCTTGGGGTAAACAAGGAGGAGAAGGAGGCCAGGTTTAGTTTGGAGGGATCCAGAGAGTTGAGGGAGACAGATACAGCAGTGTTGAATTGGGCAGCTAGTTCATCAGGTGAATTGGGGCGTGGTCAAGGATCAGGGCAGAGCAGATGGCATCAGAGACATGGAGGAGGTCGACAGCTTTGATGTTGCAGAAGGAGAGTGTGGAGTGAGTATGAGGGAAGAGAGAAGCTAAGGATCTTGTGGTCAGACAGACGGAACAGGGAGGGGGAAATATGAGTTAGGTTTAGGCCAACCGAGAAGACGAGATCAACTATGTGTCCCTTAAAGAGAGTGGGAAAATTTACATGTTGGGTAATATTGAAACAGTCCAGAACAGCAATAAAATCAGAGGCAAGTGGGCCTCCCGAGTGCCGCAGCGGTCTAAGGCACTGCATCGCAGAGCTGCAGCGTAACTACAGTCTGAAGTTCGATCCTGGGAGTCCCATAGGGTGGCTTACAATTGGCCCAGTGTCGACCGGGTTAGTGGAGGGTTTGGCCAGGGGGGGCTTTGCTTGGCTCATCACGCTCTAGCGACTCCTTGTGGCAGGCCGGGCGCCTGCAGGCTGACTTCGGTTGTCAGTTGAACGGTGTTTCCTCTGACACATTGGTGCGTCTGGCTTCCGGGTTAAGCGAGAGGGTGTTAAGAAGCGCGGTGGGTGGGTCATGTTTCAGAGGATGCATGACACAACCTTTGCCTCTCCCGAGCCCATTGGGGAGTTGCAGCGACGAGACAAAATCGTAATATCGTGAAATTTGGGAGAAAAAGGGGGTAATTTTTGTAATAAATCATTGTAGATATTCATATTGCCAAGCAACTGTAAGCAGGGAAGGAGTGGGACAGCAATGTTGAGTAGTTCAGACAGGAATTATTAATTTCCTTTTGGAGGACGGTACACAAGCAATGTATTCAAATGAGACAGTAGGGAGAGACAGAAGGGAGAGAGTTCAGTTATTTTGATTTTGGAGTTGACATGCCAACTCTCCCCTGTGAGGATTGTAGAGTCGAGGCTACTTCAGGAGTCTCACGCCTCATCACACGAGGGGAAGGGATAAACTGATGGCTTTGCCAGGCGCCTCGGCCTCAGCCAACCCCCAGAGTCCCATAGCGCTTATGATCCAGGCTCCTTCACCATTCTCCCCTGTTCTTACCACCCATCATAATTAATGTCCCCAAATGTGATTTTCCTTGTCTCCTTGGAAGTTTCCTCCAAGGATATGGGTACCTGACAAATACGTTTTTCCTGAGTGCAGTTTTATTTTTTTTTCTCTCAGCTGACCAGACACATGGTATTCCCCTCACATGCTTTCCACACACTGCAAGGTCAGAGACCCCTGACCAGAGGCCCACGGGTCAATGATTTTTGTTTCAGGTAGAGATATTTCCATTGCATCCTTGAGCCGGCTTCCTAGCTTGCACCATTGCACAGTGAATGAAATCGAAATCCACCACAGCCATGAAATTGGATCCAGTCTGTTGACTCTGTAATATATAACTTTTCCATTGGTTTTTATCTATTGTTTTGGAACGTACAGACAATGTTTGTTTGTGTGCGAGACAAAGAAAGAGTATATATATATATATATATGACCTTCTGAAATACTTGTCTTGTATTGACAATTCCCCTAACCTGGCATACTTATAGTTTTATTATTTTATATCTCATAAGGAAAATGCATACTTTGTATTGTGTAATACAAGTATGCAATTAAAGGTTTCAAACATAACTCAAAGTAGGCTTCCAACTCAGAGGGGTTGAGCTAGCAACATACTGCAGATAATGCTTGGCATACTCCCTGTATAACAGTGTTGCTTCTGTCCCTTTCCTTGCCCCAACCTGGGCTTAGAACCAGGGATCCTCTGACCACATCAACAACTGCCTCCCACAAACATCTATCTATCGCTCCACAAAAGCTGATGCCCTTGCAGACCAAGGGAAACAACTACTTCAAGGTCTCTGAGTAAGTGGCGTCACCGATTGAGACGGCACTAGCATGCACTGCTAACTAGCTAGCCATTTCACAGAAGTTACACCTGCAGACATCCGGATGGTCCCTGGGTGTCAGGTCTTAATCAAGCTGAAGGCCGTGTCAGCCCTAAGCCAATATAACACCAGCATCCTTCATTTGTTCACTGCCAGGCTTTGCCTGGATTAAGTCCTGTACCATCACTCCCCACGGCACCTCTCCAACTTGTCATCTGAGCCCAGTGCTGAAGGACATCGAAGGGGGTTGGGGGATGACTAGGCTGTAGCAATTACAAATTTGATCCTTCCTGAATTTAAATGGTGATTTATAGACCTCTCAACAAAA
Organism: Oncorhynchus keta; assembly: GCF_023373465.1. NCBI lineage: Eukaryota > Metazoa > Chordata > Actinopteri > Salmoniformes > Salmonidae > Oncorhynchus > Oncorhynchus keta. The sequence goes on from NC_068431.1 coordinate 26,941,039, forward strand.
GGATAAATCAGCTTTTGTCCAAGGGCTTCTAGGAAGTCAAATGTACCTCTGTCGATTGAGCCAATTGCAAGAATATTTTTTAGGGGGTAGATCAGCTTTAATATTGCAGGTAGATTGTGGCTTCTATCAATGTAATAATCTGCATAATTTCCAATCCCCCATATATTTTTGTGGTAATATGTATATTTTATTATAGATTTTCCTTTATTATTTTCCCCTAGCCCGACCATCTCTTCCCTAAATGGAGTAAACTAATGGACAACAATGCTTTTACTTCCAGTTTATACATACTATATACATTTTACGGACACAGTATATTTTATATTAGTTATCTTGTTTTTTGTTATTTTTAGTCCCACTCTTCAACTCCCCTAAACCCCTTTTAACATCATCCAGTTTTGATTTCTATCTGCCATATATTTTTCAACTGTGCTGTGATGTTTTACAAAAGTTCTGAACATTTCTATTCTCATAGTTTCTACAGATTGTAAATATTTATTTTTGGGGGGCTAAGAGTATTATTATATTTTTTTATCGATTGACTATGACTTTTCAAATCACCCAGGAGTGCTATTTGGAGAGTTAGCTCCAGATAAATGTTGCAATTCTTCACTAGGCTACCCGGGGCTTCAGGTAGCCTAGAGGTTAGAGTGTTGGACTAGTAACCGGAAGGTTGCAAAATTGAATCCCCAAGGTACAAATCTGTCGTTCTGCCCCTGAACAAGGCAGTTAACCCACTGTTCCTAGGTCCTCTTAGGTCCTCTTCGTTAAATAAAGGTCAAATACATTTAAAAAATTCCTGAACCTGTGACCAAAATCTGTGACCAAAACTGCATATTTTAGAGAGGCCTTTTAATGTCCCCGCCACAAGGTGCACCTTTGTAATGATCATGCTGTTTAATCAGCTTCATGATATGCCACACCTGTCAGGTGGATGGATTATTTTGGCAAACTAGAAATGCTCACTAACAGGAATGTAAACAATTTTTCAGCTTTTTGTGGGTATGAAACATTTCTGGGATATTTTATTTCAGCTCATGAAACATGGAACTAACACTTTACATGTTGCATTTATATTTTTGTTCAGTATAATATACTTATCATAATCCGGTTGTAATCCAGAGGTTAGAAAAATTATCTTGATCCTCTATGAGGCTGAATGTAGGGATCCAAATTGTGGATTTAAAAGAACATGAATCATCAGCGTACAATGACACCTTTGTTTTTAAGCCCTGGATTTCTAGCCCCTTGATATTATTGTTGGATCTGATTTTAATAGCAAAAATTTTGATGGCCATAATAAATAGAATTGAAGATAGTGGACAACCTTGTTATACTCTTGACAGTTCTATTGTTTCCAGTACTTGTCTCATAATTATTATCTCCAATCTATCGTCCACGTAAAAAATGTTTCTGATTAGGATGAATAATATCCGACAATACCTTTTTTAATTCTATGCACTATGCATTCACAACACTGAAGTGTAAGGGGCCTCCAATTTTTTAAATGGACTAGATATTTATATTTACCACCTGGGTCCTGTTTCAGTAATAGTGAAATCAGACCTTGTTGACTATCGGATAGTCTACCATTTTTATAGGAGTGGATAAAACATGCTAATAACGGTCCTCTGAGTACATCAAAAAAAGTTTGATATACCTCAACTGGTATGCCATCAAGCCCTGGAGTTTTCCAAGACTTAGCCCTCGTGTGGTGTTTGTTATTCACCCAATGTCCGCGGGTCTGATGGACCCACAACGTTATTTGGTTTTTAAAACAATACAGCCATAACAATTTACGTAAAAATATGTAATACTTAGATGTTGACTTAAATCAATTAGAAGCAATATAGACAGCATACATGGTTAATATTTGCCATTTTCCTCTGCTAGATCACATTTATCAATAAAAGAACACTTTTTGGAGGGGTGAAATGTGATTTTTGTAAACAAAAAAAATCGATTATAATCAAGACTTGGGTAGAATACATCATGTTTATTTTGAGCAAATATAAATGAAACAATGTTTTCATCACTATTGATGTTTAACTGAACAAATTTGGAAGGACACCATACAGTATTTTATGGAAATTATAAATGAGCCCCATTGAACACAAACTAAGGCCGGTCTACACACATCGTGAGGGACAGTTTTATGTGTGTGTGTTGCAAATGCACTTCTTGCACTTCTTGCACTTCTTGCACTTGATGCACGTGTACTGTATCTTCCTGTCCTTCTTGGTTCCACACTCATTGCAGCGCTTCTTCTTGTTGCAACCGGCTGCAATCTGGAATGATGAAAACACTTAACATCTCACACACTCACATACAGTATATAGTTACAGCAGACCAAGGTAGGAGAGTCAGACGCACACACATGCAACAACATCACTCACACTTACTTCTGATATTGGAGTTGTTGCTTCTGTGGTTCGGGCAGATGGGGCACCAGCATCCTCCTTCTGAATCCTCCCCACGATGGCTGCAGAAGCTGGGGTCTTTGGGATATGTTACCTCCTCTGGATTTTAGGTCTTACCAATGTCTTGCCCAGCTTCTCGAGAAAGAGCTGAGACTGAGCTTACCTCTGTTCCAATCTGGGTTCAACGCCATCCAGATGACAAACACGTTGTATGCCGAGATGTTGAAGAATATCACTAGTGGCCAGCGTAGGGTTCTTCTTTTGCAGCTGTAGCCAGTCACCAGCTTGACTAAATTGTCCACCCCTCCTTTTGTGGTAAGGTAATCCATGATGATTTCTGGTTTTTGATGCTCCTGGCCACAGATTCTCCCATCCCTATGCAGCGTACTCATGAGAACCACATTTTATATTTTATTTGGCACGTAGGACACTAGGGACGTGTTTGGCCTTGAACAGGCTTAGAGGAATCGATAGGCCTGTTCCGTGTATTCAACAGCTGAGTTGGGAGCATTTCACACTGGTTACACATGTTCATTGTCAGCTAGCTAACATTAGGCTCTAACAAGAACAGCACATTGCTCTAGGAAACAAATAATAATGTCAGTTAGGGAGCCAGCCAGTTAACGTTAGCTAGCTAACAGTACACTTGAGCTTAAGACATATAGCTTGCTAGCTAGGTAAACAATGTACCTATCCAGCGATGGTCCCCAGTCCAGAGATTCCGGCGACGGTCCCCAGTCCAGAGCTTCCGGCGAAGGTCCCCAGTCCAGAGCTTCCGGCGACGGTCCCCAGTCCAGAGCTTCCGGCGAAGGTCCCCAGTCCAGAGCTTCCGGTGATGGTTCACAGTCCAGAGTTTCTGGCGACGGTTCACAGTCCAGAGCTTCTGGCGACGGTCCCCAGTCCAGAGCTTCCGTTGACGGTCCCCAGTCCAGAGCTTCCGGCGACGGTTCACAGTCCGGAACCTCCTGCAACGGTCCACAGTCCGGAACCTCCTGCGACGGTCCACAGTCCGGAACCTCCTATGACCGTCCACGGTCCGGAACCTCCTATGACGGTCCACGTGCGGAACCTCCGACGACAGGCCACGGTCCGGAACCTCCAACGACAGTTCATGGTCCGGAACCTCCTACGACGGTCCACAGTCCGGAACCTCCTGCGACGGTCCACAGTCTGGAACCATGGCCGCAGCCTTCCTCTGTGCCGGTGCCCAGTCCAGGCACGGCGTCCAGTCCCGCTCCAAGGCCGGAGCCTTCCTCTTCACTGATGTCCAGTCCAGGCACAGCTTCCAGTCCTGCTCCATGGCCGGAGCCTTCTTCTGTGCCGGGCCCAGTCCAGGCACGGTGTCCAGTCCAGCTCCAAGGCCGGAGCCTTCCTTTGCGCCGGTGCCAGTCCAGGCACAGCGTCCAGTCCCGCTCCAAGGCAGGAGCCTTCCTTGGTACCGGTGGCCAGTCCGGGTGCAGCGTTCAACCCAGCTCCATGGCCGGGGCCCTCCTCTGCTCCGAGGCCCAGTCCGGGCACGGCGTTCCACCGGGCTCCATGGCCGGACCCATGGTCTGGGTGGGGGCAAAGTCCCGCACCAGAGCCGCCACCGATGCTGGATCCGCGGGATGAGCAGGTTCTTTGCCCCGCCCCGGAGCCGCCACCAGATCCTCCCCTATAGAGTCAGGTTTTGCGGCCAGAGTCCTCACCTTTGAGGGGGGGTACTGTCACGCCTTGACCATAGAGAGTATTTTTATTCTCTATTTTGGTTAGGTCTGGGTGTGACTAGGGTGGGTAATCTATGTTGTTTTATTTCTATGTTGGCCTGGTATGGTTCCAAATCAGAAGCAGCTGTTCAGCATTGTCTCTGTTTGGGGATCAGCCATTTCCCCACTGTTTTTTTGTGGGATCTTGTTTATGTGTAGTTGCCTGTGAGCACCCCATAGCTTCACATTTCGTTTGCTTTAAAAAAATAATGTTTTGTGTGTTTCACAAAATAAAAGATGTGGAACCCATATCACGCTGCGCCTTGGTGTGAATGTATTTCGACGATCGTGACAAGAACAAAGGACAGCCTATTCCTTCCTCCATGTCTGGGAATTGAACCCCGGTCTCCCGCGTGACCACATTCTCTTGTACAGCCACTATTGAAGGCTATCAAATGCTTCTCTAAGATGCCCTCTGGTGGTGAAACTAGCACTAACAAGCATTAATGAATGGTACCAGTGGATCACACTTAAATAACATGCCATAGAATTCTGCGGCACTATGCAAGCTGCGCCACAGTACGCTGCAACCTTTAAAGGAGGAACCACTGTCGGTAAACAAAGTAAGTTCACACACGTCACATAACGTTACCTATGAGCCAGCCAGCTAATGATAGTTTAAACAACAATGACCAGTGCCAACAATGCCATAGTTCTGGGAGCTAACCAACCATGTTCAATGTTAGCTCGCTAACATTAGGCTCTAACTAGAAAAGCAAACGGTTCTGGGAAACAAATAATAACATCAGCTATGGATCCAGCCAACTAACATTAGCTAGCTAGCTAACAGTACACTTTAGCTTGAAATGAAACCACTTTCTGTCAAAATTAGAAAATATGTCATATCTGAAAATGTAACGCTAGCTAGCTAACGGTAGACTATCTTACCCGTATACATCATCGTGCATGGATGTGTCTCCCTGTTAGGAATGCCATGCCATGGTTGCCCTTAGTTTGAAGATGTAATCTGGAGACAAGTGTTTCCTCCATCTCTTTAGCTATCAAACTCTAATTCCACTGATTTCAAAACTTGATCTCCCAGAAAGAGGAGAGACACACTTATGTAGCTCCACTACAGAATACATTTTTAAAAAGCAACGTTCGACAGGATTACCCACACAGACTGACGAGATTCTATGGCAAACCAATCCGAACTCTCTCTCCATGTCCAGCCCACTCATTATCTCAGCCAATCGTAGCTAGTGGGAAGGTTGCTATGGATTAACCAACAAGGCTCATAATATAACATTGTATTTGTATTTACAGATGGCATACGAGTTTGTTATTAAGGCACATGAAAGTTCACATTTTCTAGAAGGCATTTTTGCCCAAAAACGCATTTTGAGAAAAAAAAAGAATGTTGTGACTTGCAACGTACGCCTAGTTTCCTGAATCAAGTCACATATGATGAAGCAGCATCACAGGCAGCCCAGATCTTGATTCCGTATTTGCGGGTTTAGACGGTATGTACTGCTTGAAGTGGCAGCGGCCCCTAAATGGCATAAACTGCTCATCAACAGTAACTTTGGGCACAGCGTTGTAAAACAGGGGAAGGTGGTCCACCCACTTCTCCCACACTGATCTGATTGCAGCTAGCTTGTCTCTCTGCCGCCGAGCTGGTCTGGTGTCTCAGTTATGAAAGCAGATAATCCTGTAAATAATGTGGAAGTTTGAAAAAGTTTGGAAGTGATTGGAAACGTTTTGCCAGTTTCTTCATCCCACAGGGATTATGTGGATTCCCCATTGGATCTAAAAACACCAGCAACGTTAAGAAACCCAAAATATGCATGTAAATGAGTTTGGTCCATGTCCTTCCATCTCTCTCCAAAAACATACCTTCCCTCCAAATTAGTGCAGAATGACTTTCTGGATGGTGTCTGGATTGAACAGTTCAAAAGAAGACTTTATGTCCTGCACATAAGTAACCACAATCTGTGTCGGCGCTGGTTGCATCCTTATCCTCATTGGCAGCCATGCGGGGTGGCTCCTTCCTTGGGCAAGAAGAACATTCAATTTTAAAAAATTGACATCCATATTTCTCCTCCTGCAGGCTGCTGATGAGCTGGTTGCTGACGGGCTGGTTGCTGATGGGCTGGTCCTGGGGCTGGCTGCTGACGGGCTGGTCCTGGGGCTGGCTGAGGGTCAATCTCATCCTCTTCTTCCAACTCACTGTCAGACTCCGAATTGATGGAGACATAATTCTCATATTCTGAAAATTCTTCATCTTCCATACTAGCTTCTCTCTCTGCAATTTTTTTCTAAAGCCCTCTGAACAGAGATAATTTTTGCCGTACTGATTGATTGTGTTAAGGAGCCTCACATACAAAGCTATTTCTTTATTGTGCCGGTAGAGTGTGGGAAAATACAGTATTTTTTCAATGTATCGAAATAATGTATTGTAATAACATTGTGCAGGTTCCTGCAAGACATTGTGTAGTTTCACACACTACAACGGGTAACGAGTACGAGAAAAGCGGGAGACTGGCAGACAGACAGGTTATTAGTGTTATGTTGAAACAGCAGGCCCAGGGAGGGGGAATACAGAGTGAAGGCACACAGCAAACCTTATTGTTTCATTTTTACTTGTTTTCACCTACACCATTTCCCACACTTTTACCCAGTGGACCCAAACACCACATAATATAAATGTGTAGGGGGGTGCACAGTGTGCACTCAATGAAAATGTGTTCTTTTACATGTTTTTCACAGAAAATGAGCCAAGGCAAATGAGTCTCTGTTTAAAGGCTTTAAATGCATCAAGAAGTTCCTCCTCTGTAATTTGACCTTCACATTAGTTTTTCTGTACAGCTGTTCATTTTACATTATTAATAGAAAAACAATCCTTACAATTAACTTTGTTTAGTGGAGATGGAGGAGACTGAAACGAAAAGCTTCAGATCTTTGGTTGATACCTCTAGGCATTTCGCAGCTCTCTAACCCAAGTCCTTCTGCCCCATGTTGTTTTATTGAATGACGCAGAGAAGATAAGACAGTCTCTATCTTCTGTTTATTGTTTACCGATTTGAGATTAACACTTCAATGAGCAAATGTATGATTTTGAAGAGGGGGAGGAGGAGAGCCGTCTGTGTGCTGCAGAAAAACAATAAACAAATTTGTTTCCAATCCGGTGCTACTCTGTTGACTTGTGAAGATTTTCCTCTCTGCCCTTCAAATAAAATGTCAGACTAATTACCAAATCGCTTCATATGTGGAATGCCAAGTATAGCACAGGTTTCAAAATGGCTGAGGGGACCCGAGTAGAAGAAAGGGAAAAGCATGTTATTTTAAGCCACCCCCAAGGGTAACATGCGTTGGTTTAACCTTTTTCTGCTCTTTCGCTGACACCGCACTCAAGCCACCAGTCTCGATTACTTTCGAATAGCGAGTCAATTAAGCCTAATTATGGCTCAGTGGAGGCCCCCGCCATGGGAAACCTGACTTCAGCCCCCGTTCCTGGGGGCCCCACCTATTAATCTGGTTCCACAGCTACTCCCCCTTTTCATCATTATCCACACAAACAAGCTCCCTGCTACTGTTTAATAAGCTATTCTCACACTGTCATGATCTATATCTCGAGTTATCGGGAAGGAGGAAAAGCTCCCCTTGCCTTGGCTACATTACACTAGCAGGCTAGCAGGAACAACTAAGAGCTAAGCTGAACCCTGGGTTTATAGCCATGGCTGTTTTGCTATTAGAAAAGACAACAGTTCATTTGTTTAGGTTGTTAATTATTTAAACTGCTGTGGGGAAAAAATGGCAGGTGCTGTGTTATTGATAGAACTATAACTCACAGAGACAGAGCTTGACATTGCTAAGTAGCGCCAGTGTCAGAGTTCTGTCAACTAAATCTCCCCAACTCTGTGCAATTAGAGTCCTGCAGGATCCCTAGCCTTGTGTCAGTGAAAGGAAGCCATGCTTCTTCCATTGAACTGAGAGGGCAAACTGCAGGCATCAGTATCATTAATGCTAGGATTACTGAGCCGAGCAGTAATTTGGGAAGAGATAACTTTTTTTTTAAATTGTGTGCGAGAGAGAAAATAACAGAGCCTTAAAAGAGCCAATGGTGTGTCTCAATTAGGACGAGAGGAAGCATATGTTTGGGATCCCTGTAGCTTTGGTCACCTAGAATGTTTTCTGATGCTTTGAAGGACTGTATTGCCATCACATGAGTGGTAATGATGCATGACAATGCTGTGCAGTAGAAGGAAGGGGAGAGGGGGGAAGAACAATTGCAGTTTATAATTGCTGTTTTCCAAATCCTGTGTAATGGCTATTACGGATGTTAATGAAACAAGGACATTGACCCTGGACATGGCATGATGCGTGGTTCAATGACTGGAGTGGACGCAATCGTTGGCTCCAATAGCTTTTGCAATATTCATTTGCAAACCATTTTATGGTTGTAGTGCCACCCAAGAGCTTTAAGTGCATTCACTATAGATTAGTAATTTGAGTGCTGCACAATTTTAGCTGTCCTTTCCTTTCTCCTGTAGCCTTGGATTCCCTTTTTACCTATGATTGTTTGTCTTTTGGTCAACGCTGGGCCGCTCAACTCATCCGAAATGGCGTCAAAGCCTGATGTTGAGTCAAATTGACTCAAATGTCATCATGAATCAGTCTCTGTCTTTCTTCTTTCTCTCTCTCTCTCTCTTTCTTTTTCTCTCTCTCTCACACTCTCTTCCCTTGGCTCCCCCATCTCTCTCTTAACAGCCCAGATCAGAACGCGGTGCCTCTGGCCACTCCCACCACACCCCGTTGCCATCCCCTTTATCTCCGTGCTCCTCCAATGTGGGGGAAAGCCTATCTCCATTAAATGAGAAGAGCTTTTGGCTCTCTGGGGTACTGATGCGTCCACAGTGACTAGTCAGTTTTGGGGAACCCCAAGGGTCCCTGGCTCTCTGCTCCCTCTCTATTAGCCCTCCTCTCCTCTCTCTCCATTAGCCCTCCTCTCCTCTTTGCCCTAGTGGCTGGCTGACACATGTATGACATCCACCCATAGAACACTAATGCTTGGATAAGGTCAGAAACAATCCCTCAGATCAGTCTCTGATTTATGCTCCATTTGTGTGTATCTGGCCTCTGATCACAAGTGGATATATAAGCCCTCAAAGGCATTGGTGGGAATGCTAAGGAGGCTCTATATTCAAGCATTGTTGTTTTTAGCAAATTATGTTCAGTGACATTGATTATATTGTATTCTGCAGTAAAGTGTTATCTATTTAGACTCGTTACAGATTCATTAAATCATCTCCTCGATTTATTCATGGCCGTTGTTTACGTGTGCGGGTTTTGTGCAACACAAAGTTTTGATATTATCTTTTGAAAAGATGATTTTCATTGACCTTTCATTTGAAGAAAATTGCAGAGAAAACCAACTAACATCCATAACAATTAGTTTAGTTTGAAAAGGCACATTTTTCAATTGTCTTTATTGGCATATTCATTAAGGTGCATTAATGCGCGATGGCCATCGCTCCACCTCGCCTGCTTTGATCCCCCTCCATTTCTTATGCTGTAATTGTGCAAACCTCATTGACAGGGGATTACAATTGCCATTGGTGCGCTTTATCCCTCCACCATCTCTTGCCCTTGATGCAATTAGTCAGGCCTGATGGGGACTGAAAGTAGTCTGGATGGGCCAAGTATAACACTCACAAAGTTATGAGCGCACAAATAATTGCACCGAAGACAGAGCATTGTGGCAGTCCCTCCATTGTGACGACTTCTTCCTGTAAAATGGAAAGAGGGAAAACCCTAAAACGCCAGACAGTAGTGCATTGTGGGCGCTCGCAGGATGATAATAAGAGGGCCCTAGAATGTAATTGTCATCAAGAGAGGTGTAATTGCAGGGTTCGTTAGGTTAAGTTCTTAGTGCAGTCCGTTACAGTTACTAGTTACCTGTGCAGAATTTTAATTGGTAACATACCTCTTGGATTACCAAAACTCAGTACCGTAATTTGATTACTTTCAGTTACTTTTGGATTAATTTTTTAATTTTTATAAACTTTTTAAACTTCTTATGGCTGGGAGGCAGTATTGAGTAGCGTGGATGAATAAGGTGCCCAAAGTAAATGGCCTGCTCCTCAGTCTCAGTTGCTAATATATGCATAGTATTATTAGTATTGGATAGGAAACACTCTGACATTTCTAAAACTGTTTGAATGAAGTCTGTGAGTATAACAGAACTCATATGGCAGGCAAAAACCTGAGGAAAAATCAAAACAGGAAGTGAGAAATCTGAGGCTGGTATGTACTCAACACAGTTCCCATTGAAATCCGCTTGAGATATTAATGATGTTGCACTTCCTAGGGCTTCCACTAGATGTCAACCGTCTATAGAAATTTGAATGAGGCTTCCACTGTGTTGTGGGACTGAATGACAGCAGAATGAATCAGGTGTCTGTAAGTCAGCCACTTTATCAATCAAAACATACATGTATTGTGTAACATGAAGTCCTATGAGTGTCATCTGATGAAGATCATCAAAGGATAGTGATTCATTTTATCTCTATTTGTGGTTTTTGTGACTTCTCTCTTTGGCTGGAAAAATGACTGTGTTTTATTGTGACGAGGTGATGACCTAACATAATTGTTTGTGGTGCTTTCGCCGTAAATCCCATTTGAAATCGGACACTGTGGTGGGATTAACAACAAGAATATCTTCAAAACGGTATAAGATACATGTATGTTTGAGGAATTTTAATGAGACTTCTGTTGTTTTGAATTTGGCGCCCTGCACTTTCAGTGGCTGTCGTCATATCATCCCGGTAACGGGATTGCAGCCCAAAGAGGTTTTAAGAGGCATTAGAAGATGTGTCAGGTGTGTCATCATAGTGGACTCTGACTTGTGATCAGACTAGCTCAGGAGGAACAAACTTAAACTTGCACCTTTTTTTCTATGCTGAATTGAATGTCATTGAGAAAACAAAGGTTTCATAATGTTTTTTTTTCTCGCAGACATCATTTCTAAATTCAACAGTAATCAAATGTCATTGAGAAAACAAAAAGGTGTTATAATGTTGTTGTTTTTTTGCAAACATAATTTCTAAATTTAACAGTAATCCAAAAAGTAATAATCTTGTTTTTCAACAGTATCTATAATCTGATTACAATATTTTTGCTGGCAACGTAACTGATTACAGAGTGGATGGATGGAAGGGGAATCGCTAGCTGTATCTGTGGCTATAGTGCCTCTCCTCGTCATTGTCATGTTTGTAATGGAATAGTGCAGCTATATTGCCAGCAGCACTGGCACAGTGTACACGTGGAGAAATGTATTGCTGCCTTATGAGCGTGACTGTTTATATCATGGTAGACTATTGATTGGTCAGCATTCTTTTTTTGTGGGGTGCCCAGTTGGACCTGGTAATAGAGAAGCATGACGAGGCGAACAAAAATAACCTGGAGGGAAAGGAATTTCCAATGATGCGACATCGTTTTATGCCAGTTTGAAGCTGTGTGAGACAATGTCAACGGGGTAAGACCATTACCAGCCCCATTATCAATGCTGGCTCTTTTTTCTCCCTTCCATGTCTTGCCCAAGGACACTGCATGTTGCTGCTGCATGGTTGGCGCATCCCACGCACCTGGTTGGAGAGGAACAGTGGAAGTGGAACAGTCGGACAATTATGTGATTGGGTTGAGCCCTGCCAGGGAGGCCCGTTAATGAGGGCAACTCTTTCCCCCCTTCACCCCACGTGGCCCTCACCCCTGGCACCTGACAACCATTTTTTATAAAAGAAAAAAGATTGCCCATTCTCAGTGTTCTCTCCCCCACCACTTCTTCTAAACAAATAGGATTACATGTGATTGAAAACATGTTTCACTAATATCACTTAAGAGCATTCTTTTTTAATGAGTTGAATTTGAAGGGGGAGTGCTATTCTCTGCTGAAGGTCTTTTTCATTAATTCCAGCCAAATAAATTACTGAGGAAAATGTGTGCGTTAATAAAATGTTGCAAGGCAGGGGCACTTGAATGAGAAGAAATATTGTGTACAAAGTAGACAAACTTGGCAGTGGTCGCCTGGCAGCAGGTGTTGGATCTGCTATTTGCTGTATAAAGGCATACTGATTAACTAATATGGACATTGAGTAGTGTTTACCTATAATTAATGGAGATTACCAATTCAGATAAGTAGAGATGCTGTCAATTTAGCAGTCCATTTAGCATCCAGGTGGAGAACCTAAATGTACAATTTGGAATTGCATGGGGTTTAGCATACATTAGAATCTCTCTCTGAGCACCTGAAAACCAAGGGAGTGACATAAAGAGGCATGCTCCCAGGCTTAGAGCCTATCCTCTGCCTCTCCTTAGTTTGTCTATGAGTGTGTGTGCACGTGTGTATGTGCGGCAGTTTGTATTTGTCTGTGGGGCCTTAATCTTGTGATTGGAAATGACTGCGTCTTCGTAGGATCTTGGCCATGCTCTTTGATAAGTGCACCGTAGCCTGATTGGCATGGCATTCCCACCTGAAAGCAGTGCAAAAGTACATTCTCTGTCAGAAACGTTTGTTTCTGGTGGAATATTTTTTATCTTGGGCCTTCAAAGTTCTTATGCCTTTCTGTGAGCAGACATCCCATTGACAAGAACTTACCTGACACAGGGCGGCTTAAATCACATAGAATCCTAAATAAGAGCATAGATTTTGAAGTATTAAGGGTAGATTTAAAGTCTCTGGTTTGTACGTTTCTGGCTTACACACCAGTGCCACCTGTCTAGCAAAGATGAACCTTTCTAGCGCAGGCGTTTCGCTAGCGGAACCCCTCGACAACATTCTGCTGAAAAGGCAGCGTGCAAAATTCAAAAATAGATTTTTTAAATATGTAACTTAACAAGTCCAATGCAGCAAATTAAAGATAAACATCTTGTTAATCTACCCATCGTGTCCGATTTTAAAAAATGCTTTACAGTGAAAGCACAACATATGATTATGTTAGGTCATAGCATAGCCAAGTCATTGGGAATCCAGATTTCTAAGGGACTTGCTTGCAGTTCATACCGCTTCCACTAGATGTCAACAGTCTCTAGAAATTGGTTGAGGTTTTTCCTTTGCGTAATGAAGAAGTAGCCCTGTTCAAAACGAGGGTCGCATCATGTGTACTGTTTGATAGAGGCGCATGACTAGAAAGCTTGCGTCAGTGTGGTTTCTTCCTGTATTGAACACAGATCATCTCGTCTTCAATTTTATCGATTATTTACTTTAAAAAATACCTAAGGTTGTATTACAAAAGTAGTTTGAAATGTTTTGGCAAAGTTTACAGGTAAATTTTTATATATTTTGTAGTCACGTTGCGTAAGTTGGAACCGGTGTTGGATCAAACGCGCCAAATGAATGGACATTTTGGATATATATAAACGGAATTAATAGAACAAAAGGACCATTTGTGATGTTTATGGGACATATTGGAGTTCCAACAAAAGAAGCTCGTCAAAGGTAAGGCATTATTTATATTTTTGTTTCTCCGTTTTGTGTCGCGCCTGCAGGGTTGAAATATGTTTTCTCTCTTTTGTTTATGGAGGTAATAGCATCTTTTGCTTTCGCCTTTTTGAAATCTGGCATGTTGGCTGGATTCACAACAGTTGAAACTGGAGCAGCAGCACGGCCAGGTGGACTGGGGACAGCAAGGAGTCATCATGCCAGGTAGTCCTGAGGCATGGTCCTCGGGCTCAGCTCCTCCGAGAGAGTGAAAGAAAGAGAGAATTAGAGAGAGCATACTTAAATTCACACAGGACACCGGATAAGACAGGAGAAGTACTCCAGATATAACAAACTGACACTAGCCCCCCGATACATAAACTACTGCAGAATAAATACTGGAGGCTGAGACAGGAGGGGTCAGGCGACAGTGTGGCCCCATCCGATGATACCCCCGGACAGGGCCAAACAGGAAGGATATAACCCCACCCACTTTGCCAAAGCACAGCCCCCACACCACTAGAGGGATATCTTCAACCACCAACTTACCATCCTGAGAAAAGGCTGAGTATAGCCCACAAAGATCTCTCTGCCACGGCACAACCCAAAAGGGCTGGCAACCTTTCAGTTACTGGGCCAACTCTCTAACCACTAGGCTACCCTTGAGGCCAAATTGCATCATACATAATGAAACAAATCCACCCCATTCATTAACAGTAATTCAATGTCAGTTTCAACCATGTATTCCAACTGTGAATATTGTTGTTAATCTCTTGCTCTCATGCTCATTTTCTGTGCTGACTTGATTATTTTGTCTTGCATCAAATGTTCCATAAGTGAATGGCAGGTAGAAACAATGGTGAAGTCAAATTGAATAGTGATATGTGAAGATCTTGAGTTTGTTTTACGTCAGAGTTGATTCACATGAAAACCTTGATGATCTTTTATGATGAATCGATATGGCTGTCTCCAGTGAAAATATACTAAGTGATTTATGGGCAAAAGCACACTTGGGCTCATGTGAATTTACAGGTTCAATGTATGGCTTGTGTTCATTTTCTACCCAAGATTAATGTTCTCATTCAGCTAGGTAGAAAGGTTGTTATCCAATGTATATGGAATGAAAAAATGTAATATATATCTCCAGGAATGGCTAGTGTGCAGATGCTTTATGCTTGTAACATTCTCTAGTGTAACATGCCATAGAGAAGTTGCATCTTTATACCTAGTAGCGCAGCGGTCTAAGGCACTGCATTGCAGTGCTAGAGCTGTCACTACAGACCTGGGTACAATCCCGGGCTGTATCACAACCGGGCCATGATCGGGAGTCCCATAGGGCGGCACACAATTGGCCCAGCGTCGTCCGGGTTAGGGGGGGGTTTGGCCGGGTTAGGCCGTCATTGTAAATAAGAATTTGTTCTAAACTGACTTGCTTAGTTAAATAAAGGTTCAATTAAATAAATAAATTAGACTTTAAATGGAACATAGCCTATGGCCTAGTTTCTATACTGACTACATTTCTAACAATGGAGACACAGCACTGTTTGATTATAAGCTATTAGCAGTTGAACATTTCTCTGATTGAAGTTTAATCATTTCAAATTGACATTTGAGTTATCCATTCTTGTTTAATGTGTCACATGAAAATGTGGAGGGCGGATATAGATTTGTGTGTATTGTTGTGAAGAAGATTGTTGTTAGATATCACTGTTGGAGCTAGGAACACAAGCATTTCACTACACACACAATAATGTCTGCTTTTCACTGCCTCTGAAGTTTGGTGGAGGAGGAATAATGGTCTGGGGCTGTTTTTAATGATTCTGGCTAGGCCTGTTAGTTCCAGTGAAGGGGTATCTTAATGCTACATCATACAATGACATTCTAGACGATTCTGTGCTTTCAACTTTGTGGCAACAGTTTCGAGAAGGCCCTTTCTTGTTTAAGGATGACAGCGCCTCCATGAATTAAGCACGGTCCATACAGAATTGGTTCATCGAGATCAGTGAGGAAGAACTTGACTGGCCTGCACATAGCCCTGACCTCAACCCCAGAGAACACATTTGGGATGAATTGGAACGCCAACTGCGAGCAAGGCCTCGTCTCCCAACATCAGTGCCCGACCTCACTTATGCTCTTGTGGCTCAATGGAAGCAAGTCCACGCAGCAATGTTCCAACATATAGTGGAAAGCCTTCCCAGAAGAGTGGAGGCTTTTATAGATTCAAAGGGGGTATCGACTCCATATTAATGCCTGGTGGCCAGCTCATGATTTTGGAATGAAATGCTCGATGAGCAGGTGTCCACATACTTTTGGTCCTGTAGTGTATGTTCAGTTGGCTTCCTCGACATTTAAAACTGTCCAATGAACTACCATATCGTATCTGCTCGCTGCTCCAGTAATAAGCTGTTTCCAACTTGCCTGTGTGCATGTTCTATTAGGAGTTTTTTCCTAGGCCCTCATCGTTCAGAAATGCATATCCAGAATAAAGCGCTACACTTATCTCTCCATTAAATTACGGGCAGTATTGCTTGGTGTGCAGGGACTTTGCTCTGGGCCCCATGTGCTGGAACATTCGAGCAGAAGCAGGAGCAGAAGCAGACAGTAGCAGTAATTTATTTTATTTATTTTACTTTTATTTAACCAGGCAAGTCAGTTAAGAACACATTCTTATTTTCAATGACTGCCTGGGAACAGTGGGTTAACTGCCTGTTCAGGGGCAGAACGACAGATTTGTACCTTGTCAGCTCGGCGGTTTGAACTCGCAACCTTCCAGTTACTAGTCCAACGCTCTAACCACTAGGCTACGCTGCCACCCCAAGGGCTGAAGTGTTTGGGATTTGTATTGTAATTAAGGTTATCGATCTCCCGCCCCAGTATGTTTAGTGTGCTTATTTGTTTCCTATATGCTCTCAGCAAAGGACACATCATCTCACTTTTTGCTGTGTCGACAGTTGGAAGTGTACGAGGTTAAAACACTCTACCGTGTCACTCTGGAGTTTCAAGCTTCAGCCTCCTTTTAAAGAGTTTGAAACACCGAAAAATAAAAAATGTACCCTATTGACATGAAATACATTTGGTTTGTTTTTCACCGGTTGTCTTTGTCCTCAGAGTTCGTGTTTGTGGTGCGGTTTTGCCAATGGTGAGAGCTGGAATAAGAGCTGTTATTGTTGTCCCTGTACGATACCTCATAGAAAGCAGTGCGAACATGCTTTAGGCAGCTCTGTTTTCACTGCCTCTGAGGATGTGTTTCCATCTAACAAAGCACAGATGATGTTTATGGAAAATATTGATTTTTATGAATTTCTCAATTAATCTGCAGGGAGATATAGTTTGGATTTCAGTAAGTCTTTTGAAGCAATATTATTTTTGTCAGCATCATCGTCTCTATGTCTGGAACTGAAATCGAAGCCAAAAACCGTATGAAACCTATGAAGCTTATATAAATATCTAAGAGGGTCGTTCCACCCCAAAAGCACAAGAAAGAGGATTTCGATATCCACCATCTCAGATTGTTCTGAAATCGTTTCTGTTGTTAGAAACAGATAAGATTAGCATTCCTGCAACATTATATCTCCCTCACTAACTTTAAGCATCAGCTGTCAGAGCAGCTTACAGATCATTGCACCTGTACATAACCCACCTGTGAACAGCCCATCCAACTGCCTCATCCCCGTATTGGTTTTGTTTTTTTGCCCCTTTGCATCCCAGTATCTCTACTTGCACATTCGTCTTCTGCACATCTATCACTCCAGTGTTTAATTGCTAAATTGTAATTACTTCACCACTACGGCCTATTTATTGCCTTACCTCCCTAATCTTACCTCATTTTCACACACTGTATATAGACTTTTCTATTGTGTTATTGACTGTATGTTTGCTTATTCCATGTGTAACTCTGTGTTGTTGTTTGTCTCACTGCTTTTCTTTATCTTGGTCAGGTTGCAGTTTTAAAAGAGAACTTATTTTGTTGAAATATAATTTGATCTCTGAGAAATTATTACATTTATAGGATTCATATAATTGTCAATAAATATAGTACCAAACATTAAATTTTGACCAACCGTTTTTCTAACAATAAATTAGACATGAGAGATCCAAAGAAATTGTAACAAGCCACCCACGTTTCCCCCAACACCAACCCCACCCCAACAACGAGTATATAGTATCAGTTCTCTGTTTGACGACTAGTATGGAGCTGCGGCTATGAGTATTTTTTCTTCATCCTATGTAATGTATTCTCAGTGAATTTGGTGATGTTTTTTCACCCTTTTCAGAGAAATTTGCCATTGAAGTTGTCCCATTCTACATCCTGATATTACCAGGTTCTGACCACTAGATGGTGCTGTTCCTGCTATTTGGTGATACTTTTTTAAAGACCCCCCCATTGTTAAAGGTATAGTTCACCCAAATTACATTATTGTATTGGAAAGAAGGTATACCCAATCGCGCTTTAGCACAGCTTGAACAAAAAAGGGGAAATCGGCTGCTCTACCGAGGGACTTGAAAATCCCCCCAAAAACAGGTTACTTAAAGAAAAAGTAGCATGGATCGTTTCGGGTCTGATCAAGGCGATTCATGCTGAAATGTGAGTCTATTTTTTACTTGTCCTGTCAATAATTATCAGATTCATGCAGCGACAGTGTGCTCCTTTTTCTTTGTTCACCCGGATTGTCACCAGTTAAAGTATCCTGCGGTAAGGAATGTTTTTACATAATTGCCTGCATCCAGCAACGTCACAAGTCATGTCATCTGTTTTTGCAGCTGTTTCAGTACAGCACTCCAGGGAGAGAGAGGGGGAGAGGGCCAACTCAACTGAACTAGTTTCAATGTATGGAATCACTTGAATGTTTCTGGATTTTGGATCTCTGGATCTCCTTTAATTTATGTTCTTCCCTGATATGTTAGCTGTGAAAGTCTTCCATACTGTGAGGGAGTGTTTAAAAAGCACAGCACTGACTGGTGTGTGGTCACTA
The DNA here is from genome assembly GCF_023373465.1 of Oncorhynchus keta. NCBI lineage: Eukaryota > Metazoa > Chordata > Actinopteri > Salmoniformes > Salmonidae > Oncorhynchus > Oncorhynchus keta. The sequence goes on from NC_068431.1 coordinate 26,959,595, forward strand.
CCAGTCGACTTTTTGTTGTTAGCTTTAGCATTAGCTCGTACGTGTTGGCAGTTGGTATAACCTGTTAAACTCTGAGTGATTGTTTTGGACCCACGCTAATTTTTGGGGGTCAGAAAATAGAAAGTGACTTATGATTTGAAAGCTACAGCCGTTGTCGTTTTGGAAATCAAACTCAAATCTTACTGCTGGCAACGTCATACGAATCATAGCCCGGTGCGGTACATACCAGCTCCTCGTATCGGCCGGGCTAGAGTGGGCATCGAGCCAGGTAAGGTTCGGCAGGCTCGGTGCTCAAGAGATCCAGTGCGCCTGCACGATCCGGTCTATTCAGTACCACCTCCATGCATCAGCCCTCCGGTGGCAGCTCCCCGCACCAGGCTTCCTGTGCGTGTTCTCGGCCCAGTAAAACCAGTGCCAGCACCACGCACCAGGCCTTCAGTGCGCTTCGCCTGTCCAGCGCTGCCAGAGCCTTTCTCATCTCCAGCACTGCTGGAGTCTCCCGCCTGTTTAGCGCTGCCAGAGCCTTCCTCCTCTACAGCGCTGCTGGAGTCTCCTGCCTGTTCAGCGCTGCCAGAGCTGCCAGTCTGCATGGAGCAGCCAGAGCTGCCAGTCTGCATGGAGCAGCCAGAGCTGCCAGTCTGCATGGAGCAGCCAGAGCTGCCAGTCTGCATGGAGCAGCCAGAGCCACCAGCCAGCCAGGATCTGCCAGAGCCTACTACCTGCCTGAGCTTCCTCTCAGTACTGAGCTTCCTCTCAGTCCCGAGCTACCCCTCAGTCCCGAGCTACCCCTCAGTCCAGTGGGGTCCTTAGTGAGGGTCACTAGGCCAAGGTCGGCGGCGAGGGTCGCCTATCTAAGGACGCGATGCAAATGGACTAAGACTTTCTTGGAGTGGGGTCCACGTCCCGCGCCGGAGCCGCCTCCGTGGACAGACGCCCACCCGGACCCTCCCCTATGGGTTTAGGTGTGCGGCCGGGAGTCTTTTGTGTTTTTTTCTTTATTATTTTGGTCAGGCCAGGGTGTGACATGGGTTTTTTATGTGGTGTGTTTTGTCTTGGGGTTTTAGTAGGTATTGGGATTGTGGCTTAGTAGGGTTATCTAGTAAAGTCTATGGTTGCCTGAAGTGGTTCTCAATCAGAGGCAGGTGATTATCGTTGTCTCTGATTGGGAACCATATTTAGGCAGCCATATTCTTTGAGTGTTTCGTGGGTGATTGTTCCTGTCTCTGTGTTACTGTGTTAGTTTGCACTAGTATAGGCTGTTTCGGTTTTCGTGTTACTGTTTTTGTATTGTTCGTGTTTATTCGTTATTAAACATGTATGAAAATTACCACGCTGCATTTTGGTCCGATCCTTGCTACACCTCCTCGTCAGACAAGGACTGATATACTTACACTATATACACAAAAGTTTGTGGACACCCCTTCAAATGAGTGGATTCAACTATTTCAGCCACACCCGTTGCTGACAGGTGTATAAAATCGAGCACACAGCAATGCAATCTCCATAAACAAATATTGGCAGTAGAATGGCCTTACTGAAGAGCGCAGTGACTCAACATGGCACCGTCATAGAATGCCACCTTTCCAACAAGTCATTTCATCAAATTTTATGCCCTGCTCGAGCTGCCTTGATCAAATGTAAGTGCTGTTATTGTGAAGTGGAAACATTGAGGAGCAACAACGGTTAGGTCACAGAAGCTCACAGAATGGGACTGCCAAGTGCTGAAGCGTGGAGCACGTAAAAATGGTCTGTCTCCGGTTGCAACACTCACTACCAAGTTCCAAACTGCACAAGAACTGTTCGTCGGGAGCTTCATGAATGGGTTTCCATTGCCGAGCAGCCGCACACAAGCCTAAGATCACCATGCACAATGCCAAGCATCAGCTGGACTGGTGTGAAGCTCACCGCCATTGGACTCTGAAGCAGTGGAAACGCGTTTTCTGGAGTGATGAATCACGCTTTACAATCTGGCAGTCCGACAGACAAATGTGGGTTTGGCAGTTGCCAGTAGAACGCTACCTGAATGCTACATAATATACAAGAAAGAAATGATCTTGCTACAATACATTTTTATAGAAAGTTGGCAAAAATGTATAATATTTTACTACCATGGAAAGGAAAGTACCTGTCTATTTGTGGAAAAATCACCCTGATTAACTTTAGTTATGCCCAGATTTTCTTTCAATTTTGGTCATTCTCTTATAAAATGGGTAAAAATAATGTATTGCAACCCCAGGTATAAAATAGTAAATAACGGCAACTTCTCAGAGAGTTTTGAATTGTCAAGAGGAGTTAACAAGGATGTCCGCTGTCACTATATCTATTCGTTATGGCCATCAATGCTAGCTATTAAAATCAGATCAAATAACAACATTAGAGGATTAGAAATCCAAGGCTTAAAAACAAAGGTGTCCATGTACGCCGATGACTCAAGTTTTATATTAAGTCCGCAAGATAGATCCCTGCAATGTGTCATTGAAGATCTAGGTAACTTTTCTATACATTCTGGACTAAAACCTAATTATGATAAGTGTACTATATTACATGTTGGATCTTTGAAAAAATACAACTTTTACATTACCTTGCAGTTTACATATAAAATGGGCTGATGGTGAAGTAGACATATTTGGTATTCATATCACAAAATGTATAAATAAGCGCTCCACAATAAATTTCAATAGAAAATGTAAAACTTATAAATAGACAAGACCCTGCAACCATGGAGAGGTAAATACCTGTCTATTTATGGAAAAATTGCCCTGATTAACTCCTTAGTCATTTCTCAGTTTACTCACTTACTTATGGCGCTGCCTACTCCTGATGATTCATTTTTTAAATCATATGAGCAAAAAGTATTTCACTTAATCTGGGACGCTAAACCAGACAAAATAAAAAGTGCCTGTCTATATAATGAATATGAATTGGGTGGGTTAAGATTATTAAAATGGTTCTCAAGTAGATTACATTGTTTAAAAATTGCCTTTTTGCCTTTATGCAGATTGCCATGTCTCATTTTCGGGTTAATTGAAAATTATAATTTCAAAAATGACTTTTTTCAAAGTATCTCTCTTTTTCAGACAAGCATTGCAGAGCAGGCTACATTTACATTACATTTAAGTCATTTAGCAGACGCTCTTATCCAGAGCGACTTACAAATTGACAATTCCGTCCCACTGAAAAGATATAACAAATATTACAACAAATAATATGGCTGAACTCAAATGTGCTGATTGCTAATATACCTGTATTTATGGGAAAGATGTTTGAAAAGGGTATTTTGTTCTTAAATTATATTGGAAATTGGAATGGTAGAGTTATGTCCTTCATGGAGTTATCACAATTGTACGGGAAGGTCTGCTCAATCCAAGAGTACAACCGATTGATTACAGCATTACCCCAAAAATGGAGGAGGCAGGTGGCAGCTGGAGGAGGTAGGGAACTGGTCTGTCAGCCCAATATAAAGGATCAAAACTGGCAGAGGAATAAAAATAGAATAAATAGGAAAGTATAACAGTTTCATTTGAGGACCAGTATGTGTATAACTGTGCCATAGATATTGCAAAATAGTTGGGAAGAGATTGTTGATGTACCGATTCCATGGTACAGGGTGTATGAGTTGATATATAAAACAATGCAAGGTTCAAGACTTCGTGCTTTTCAGCTAAAATTATTATATAGAGTTCTTGTCACTAACAAAATGTTGAATATTTGGGGCATAAAATCATCGAAGCTCTGTAGATTTTGTTGTGAGGATACAGAATCAATAGACCATTTATTTTGATATTGCTCTCAGGTAGCCTGTTTCTGGTCTCAGGTTCAGGAATGGCTGAAAATGCATAGCATTGATCTAAAATTGACCCTAGAAATAGTACTGTTATGAGATCGCATTCTGTGGATTCTATTCGATTAGATAGATTGAAATTGTACGTTAAACATCACAGCATAGTTGAAAGATATGTTTTGCATAGAAACCCGAAGTGGGTGGCCAGCAGAGATAGATGGCATGAGCTGAGGGTGGCCAGCAGAGATAGATGGCATGGGCTGAGGGTGGCCAGCAGAGATAGATGGGATGGGCTGAGGGTGGCCAGCAGAGATAAATGGGATGGGCTGAGGGTGGCCAGCAGAGATAAATGGGATGGGCTGAGGGTGGCCAGCAGAGATAGATGGGATGGGCTGAGGGTGGCCAGCAGAGATAGATGGGATGGGCTGAGGGTGGCCAGCAGAGATAGATGGGATGGGCTGAGGGTGGCCAGCAGAGATAGATGGGATGGGCTGAGGGAAGCTGAGGGTTGGGATGTGGAATTGGAGACAAGTGGGAGTGGAGTTGATGTGTGGGAGATAGAATGATGGCCAAAGATAAAAGTAAAAATAAAACATAATAAAAGTACGTTTCAAAGACACTGAGGGACAGTGTTTTTACAACTAATGCCGGTTTGCCTGAGTCTGATGCCGTGCAGGTGTTTGTACACATGCATATACATACACACACTCTCATTCAAATAAACACATACAAGAATACACACATACATGTAATATTGCCAGACATGCACACAAACATATACAGTTGCCATTGTTGTTATGATTTCAGTTGTCCTTGATGTCCTTTGTTTTAAATGTATTATTTCTTATTTTTTTGCATTGTTGTTTTCTGTTTTCTGTCTTTCTCTTTTTTTCTCTTTAGTTCATTCTCTTGGTTGTTGGTGCATTGGGGGGATCTTGGGGGCGGGGAATGGAATTAATTGTATTTTTATTTTTATTCTAGGGGGGGACTGTGGGAGGGACAGCTTTTTGGGGGGACTGTGGGGGGGATCTTGGAGGCTTCGGGTTCACGTTTTTTGGCCTGGTGGGACATCTGTCAACCTGCCCTTGAGCAGGACATTGACCCTGGATGTTTCTGTGTGTCACTCTGAATGGGAGTCTGTTGGATGACTGGTATGATGCAGTTGTTGAACAGCTTCACTGCAAGTATATTGTATGTTTCGGATATTCAATAAAATGAAAAATAATATCCCAGTTTACCTATTTGCTAATGGTCTTGCCTAAACATAGCGACCAGTTCCTTTAATTATATGAGCAAAAAATATTCAATGTTATGTGGAACGGCAAGACAAAATTAAACGGGCCTATTTATATAAAGAATGTGAATTCAGAGGGAAGAAATTATTAAATATGAAAGCATCAGACCTCTATCTAAAGGCATCCGTTATACAAAAGTTATATTTAAATCCAAACTGGTTCTCTAACAGATTAGTAAGAATGTCCCACCCTGTGTTCAAGAATGGCCTTTTTCCATTTATTCCGAAAAAAAAGCTCTAACTTTTGGTTATTTGAAAATGAAATCATCTCCAATATATCGCTAATTTTAAAACAAGCCATAGAAAGTTAATTGCAATTTCAGTTTAATCCACCAGAAAAGACAGAACAAATAATACAAACAATATTGTGGTTAAACTCAAATATACTAATTGATACTAAAAAATATACAAAAAATATATTGAAATGTCAGCTCTACCCAGAATTACAACCAACTAATTGAAGAATTACCACATAAATGGAAGAGGCGAGTGGAAGGGAGGAAAAGTAAGGAACTTGTCAGTTGACCCTGGATTAAATACCAAAATGTAGTAATTAATATTTTGATTAATAAAAAGTATATGGGAGGGGTTGAGTGGAGCTGAGGGGTTAATTTGTAAACAAATGAAAGATACCTTTTGTAAAATACATTCTGTCCATAAAATCGATATAGTATGTGTCAGCTGGAAGTAGAAGCCTAAGTGTTGTTGTCCATTAGTTTACTCCAATTAGGGGAGGGGTGGTAGGGGTAGGAGACAATAATAAACGGAAATATATTTAAAAGAGACATGTTTTTTTACCTTTATTTAACTAGGCAAGTCAGTTAAGAACAAATTCTTATTTTCAATGACAGCCTAGGAACAGTGGGTTAACTGCCTGTTCAGGGGCAGAACGACAGATTTGTACCTTGTCAGCTCAGTGATTTGAACTTGCAACCTTTCGGTTACAAGTCCAATGCTCTAACCACTAGGATACCCTGCCACCCCATATATGTGTATGTATACATATAGTACCAGTCAAAAGTTTGAACACACCTACTCATTCAAGGGTTTTTCTTTGTGTTTTACTATTTTCTACATTATAGAATAATTGTGAAGACATCAAAACTATATAAAGCACATATGGAATCATGTAGTAACCAAAAAAGTGTTAAACATATCAAAATCATTTTATATTTTAGATTCTTCAAAGTAGCCACCATTTGCCTTGATGACAGCTTTGCACACTCTTGGCATTCTCTCAACCAGCTTCACCTGGAATGTTTTTCCAACGGTCTTGAAGGAGTTCCCACATATGCTGAGCACTTGTTGGCTGCTTTTCCTTCACTCTGCGGTCCAACTCATCCCAAACCATCTCAGTTGGGTTGAGGTTGAGTGATGTGGAGGCCAGGTCATCTGATGCAGCGCTCCATCCTTCTCCTTCTAGGTCAAATAGCCCTTACACAGCCTGGATGTGTGTTTGGTCTTTGTCCTGTTGAAAAACAAATGATAGCCCCACTAATGGTGGGTATGGTGTGTCCACGGTATGGTGTGCTCCCACTATTTATTTTGCCAGGATGCCGTACTGGACCGGACATGCCTACTTTCACCTCTGCTCTTGAGGAACAGATCATGGCAGAGAGAGTACCAGACCTGATTTGGTAAGAGAAACGTTTTAAAATAGGCCACATCGGAGAATTTTTAAGAAAGATTGTCCAGGCACACCTTGGGTTAAGAAGATGTAAATCTTTAAGGTATGCTGTCCCGAACTTTGGAGTATGTCTCTCCTGTCTCTCACCAAGTTGGAAGTTGATTCCTCTTTAATTTATCCAGCAGAGCTGAAGAGAACAAACACCAGCTGATTCTCTCCAGTACATTCTAAATCTCATCTCTGTCATCCACTTTAGTTGATGCAGAAATATTAAAGGTATTCGGCAGCATCTTAGGAAGCTAAAAGCGTCTGCTAAAAATGGCATATATATATATATATATATATATATATATATATAATATGCTTTGATTTACGGCATTACACTTCCTGAGCGGACACTCTGTGTCAGACGAAAAAATTGTGAGAACACAGGGATAGCTCGGTCAGGTGCCATTATAAAATCTTAGCGGACGCCTGGGTAATTAGAAGTCTAAAATAAGTTTGAAAGGCATATAATTAATGGTCCTTTAAGATAGTGCCAGGGGCTAATTGTCATATTTTGTCAGAGAATCTGCTTGTCCACTTTTCAATAAGTGGATTTGACAGGACTTGCCATGGCTATGTGTTGTTCCACCACATTTCATTATGTTACCCGCCCGCACACCCCTACCATCATCCCAACCTCACTAACAATCCCACTAATGCCGATGGGAGCTGCCTACTGCATTAGCAATGCTGGGACCTTGCCAGAGCGCCAACAATTAACACATTGTTATCTAAATACATGCTACTGTGGCCTATACGGCTACAATGTGGGAATATTGGGTGAGAAGTGTTTTAATTTGTTGACTGTCTGCGACATATTTTTTTTAGTTTTGTGCTTTTACTAAAATGAGGCTGCAAATAATAAAATACTTCTTTGTTAACTGAATCCAATTAACGTCATAGATGCAGCATTATATTGAAAAGTGAAGGGTGGGTAACGGCTCATCTAAGGTTGATCAGCAGCAGATGTTCAGTCAAGCTGTTGATGCGTTAAAGTGTGCCATACCTTGTCTCACTGTGCTTTGCCGCTGTGTCATCCTGTTCCCCTCCCCTTGCTCACGCCTGTTATAGGACCTGCTGTGTGTAAAGTGTATTGGAACGATGTAAAAGTGCAGAGTTTGACTTGAACTGTTCTGAGACCTGCTCTGTCTGTTTTTCTCTTCTAGCCTCCCTGCAAGTGGAGATCACACCGATGCAAGGAGAGATCAGCGTGGGGGAGTCCAAATTCTTCCTCTGTGAAGGTAGGTGTGGTACAGATACAATCTCCTCCATAACTGCAAACTCCCAAATAGCTACAGTATTTTGACAGCTTGATATAGGAAATAACTCTACATAAAGTGAAGGTGCTACAGCAGTTCTCATGGCTGCAGTAGCATGGGTTTCCCAGGACGCTGACCTGTAACTGTGGTCAGTTACCCCCCACTACTGGCAGACTCCTGCAGGCCAGCATCCTGTTGTTGAATAGCAAAGAGAAAATAGAGGCTCAATATGTCATAGCAAAGATGAGAACATTTCACTTCAGCAATGTTTCCTTTAGATGAAAAGAACTGTAGATAGCTGTGTACCTTTTTTTGCAGTAAGATGTCAGCAAAATACTGTTTGCTTCAGCACTTCTTTGTTCCATTATGAATGAGGGAGTGAAAGATTTCAGAAAATGTGACTTTTTTTTGCCCTTCTTTCAAAATATCAATGGCAGCGTTTTAATTTCAGTCTTTTTTCAGGTAGTATATCATCTGAGCAAATATGTAAAATAGTTATCTTTTTGTGCATATTGGTATGAAGATGGCCTTCATAAAGCAGAGAAACCCTAGGCCAAAAAAGCTATAATGCATACCTCAGATGCAGCATCACCTCGCAAGGCAGCACATCTGTTTGGTTATCATTCATACTAACTGCTGAAGACACATAAACAGTGCATTTGCACTCTGCTCACACATCCACCCTGCCTCCTCAGTTGTTGGAGACGCAAAGGACATTGATTGGTATGCCCCGAACGGCGAGAAGCTCTTACCGAACAGACAGGACATCATTGTGAACCGCAACGACGAGTCTTCGTCCACCCTCACTATCTACAATGCTGATGTGGACAATGCCGGTGTCTACAAGTGTGTGGCCAAAAATGCAGACAAGGAGTCTCAGGGCACTGTCAACGTGAAAATCTTCCGTAAGTTCCCTCTCAAACTCAGTCCTTGAAAAGTGTTGATATTATTCATTGTAATTTAGTGGATTACCACCAAATGAAATCCCCTTACTGTATTATCTGTACATATGTGACGCGCACAATGTAATTTTGAAGAATGTAATTTAAGTGTCTGTGCATATTTTGTGCATATTTGTTTTCTTCAATTGTCCTCCTTCATACAGTATTGTTGATTGTATCTTCGCACTAGTGTCATTGTTAAGGTAACTATTTCTCTCCATTTAGAGAACCCGCGTATTTAGAATATACAACTAAACTAACTGTATAGTATGTTCCATCATGAACAGGTGGAATGCCATGACAAATGCATAGACTGGGTAACAAAGGGAGCACTCACCATAGAACATGTTGGTCTATTAAGTTTGTTGACTTGTTCGGGAAATGCAGTTGACAGTGGACTTCTATTCTTCTCCCCTCCAGAAAAGATAACCTTCAAGAACGCCCCTTCCCCACAGGAGTTTAATGAAGGGGATGACGCTGACATCATCTGTGACGTCGTCAGCTCGCCTCCCGCCAGCATCATCTGGAAGCACAAAGGCTCAAAGATCCAGGTTACAAAAGATGGTAAGGCTTGTACACAAATCAATGTGCCAATGTGTGGGTTGCCTACTACCCAGAGTCGTGGAGACCCCCTCCCCAGTTGTTTTGTTCGCTTTCATTCTATCTGCCAGCTCTTTTTTATTCACCCCACACTCCTTCGCTCTCTCCCTAAGAGCACAGCCCTCCCTGCCTTTTGGTCATTTGAGTGTTTCAACATAATAGATGAAGTGAGGACAGGAAACAGGATATTTCTTGATCAAGAGAAATGGTGGTTGTCAGTTGTGAAAGGATATTTGAAGGCTTCATATTCAGACGAGTGGGATGCTGTCAGAGAGGCATTCTGAAGGATTTTGTTTTTCTCCGGACTGCACTATTCTAACCTTAGAGGACCCCTCCCTCTGGCGACCACTGGGAGGCTTAGGGTGACCACAGCGCTCTGGTGTGTGGCGTTTTCTTGGACCCTGGACAGGGATGTGTTTTTCACTAGAAAACCACTAATTGTAGCCCAGACTGAAACCCATACTGCTTATGTAAATACAATTTTCCACATTGCTCCAGTTAACTTTTTCCATATCAAAGCTGCATGTGCTTATAACTCTAAGTACACATCTTTTTCATGCTAATATGTGATTCACAGCTCAGAGAGAGCTATTTAAAAAGTCTGGTTAAGGAATTCAAAGCTTTTGCCCAAATACAGATTCACTAAACCAGATCTACATCTGGCATCGCTTCAAAAGAGGGTTGAATTAACACAGTTGCCATACAATATTTGTACGTTGGCTGCCAGATGTTTGAACTTACAGAGTAAAGAGGATTCATAGAATATTTACATAGTAGAGCTATGACAACGCAATTCAAGAAGTAGTAGTGGTTGCTTTCAGCGTCTGTATGTTTACATGGTCCATGTTTCACCACATTTACTACAGTATGGATATAAAGGACAAAGAATAAAGAATGCCATGGCAATGCTCTGTTGAGCAATGTAACAAAATCTCACAGTGAATAGTACAGCACTTAATTATCTAAATAAACATTGAAACAATGGACATACTGTATGTAAATTAACATTTTTTTCCAGTGGATGGATGGTAAAGCTTTCTTTTGATGAGTCTATATGTCACTAGTTTATCTGGTGGCGAGTTATTGACTGTATCGTGTGGTTCTAAAGATCATCTTCCCTCCACACCTATGTATAACTCATGACTATTTTTACATTGTAATATTGATGCTGGAAGGGGGCAAATGCAGCATTCAACTGTAACTCAGATCACGCCTCCTGAAGTCTCATTGTATGTGTGCCTTCCCATGTTGCCTTGTGTTAAACCTGCACCACCTATTGTTAATGATGGTTGAGCCTTCTCTCTTTCCTTTTCTTGTGATTGTTCACAGTTCGATTTAAGATCATGGGCAACAACCACCTCCAGATCCGAGGCATCAAGAAAACGGATGAAGGGGCGTACACCTGTGAGGCTCGTGTTATGGCCAGGGGAGAGATTGACCTGAAGATCATCAAGGTCATCATCAACGGTGAGTATCACATCCTCCCTCTCACCCTACCCCCTCTTTCTCCGCCTATGCTCTCACCCTGGGATTTGGATCTGAGCACACTTAGAATATAGTGTAGTTATAGATCCAATACTGTGCTATTATGAAGACCATTACAGAATTTTTAAAAAGAACACTCCTGTAACAAGCTTACAGTAACATTTATTTACTCCTATCATACTTAAAGCCAACCAGTATAGTGCATGATCTGATTATAAACAATTTTAAGACCTGTTTGAAGCACACAACAACCTTACATTGTCTTATCTTAGTGTCACAGTAGTATAATTAATTTCCTACTCACGTATACAGAGGTCATCTTTCAATAATGCTTGTGTCTACTGTATGTCTGTGTTTCAGTGCTCCCTAGCATCCGCACCAGGCAGTCGGAGGTGAATGCCACGGCGGACATAAACCAGTCTGTGATGCTGGCCTGTGACGCTGACGGCTTCCCTGAACCCACAGTCACCTGGGCCCGGTAAGTCACACCAACTATCTTGTCTTTCAAATCAAACCAAATGTTATTTGTCACATGTGCCGAATACAACAGGTGTAGTAAACCTTACAGTGCATTCAATGCTTTCTTACAAGCCATTAACCAACAGTGCGGTTCCATGAAAAATAAGTGTTAACCTGTTGCGACGAGCAATCCCGTATCCGGGAGCGTAATTATAGCCTCAAGCTCATTACCATAACGCAACGTTAACTATTCATGAAAATCGCAAATTAAATTAAATAAATATATTGGCTCACAAGCTTAGCCTTTTGTTAACAACACTGTCATCTCAGAGTTTCAAAAAATGCTTTTCAACCATAACTACACAAGCATTTGTGTAAGAGTATTGATAGCTAGCATAGCATTAAGCCTAGCATTCAGCAGGCAACATTTTCACAAAAACAAGAAAAGCATTCAAATAAAATCATTTACCTTTGAAGAACTTCAGATGTTTTCAATGAGGAGACTCTCAGTTAGATAGCAAATGTTCAGTTTTTCCAAAAAGATTATTTGTGTAGGAGAAATCGCTCCGTTTTGTTCATCAGGTTTGGCTAAGAAAAAAAACCAAAATTTCAGTCATTGCAACGCAAACTTTTTTCCAAATTAACTCCATAATATCTACAGAAACATGGCAAACGTTGTTTAGAATCAATCCTCAAGGTGTTTTTCACATATCTATTCGATGATAAGTCACTTGTGGCAGTTTGGTTTCTCCTCTGTTCAAAATGGAAAAATGCACGCACCTGGAGATTACGCAATAGTTTCGACGGAGGACACCGAGCGGACACCTGGTAAATGTAGTCTCTTATGGTCAATTTTCCAATGATATGCCTACAAATACGTCACAATGCTGCAAACACCTTGGGGAAACGACAGAAAGTGTAGGCTCATTCCTTGTGCATTCACAGCCATATAAGGAGACATTGGAACACAGCGCCTAAAAAATCTGGCTCACTTCCTGTATGAAATTTAATCTTGGTTTCGCCTGTAGCATTAGTTCTGTGGCACTCACAGAAAATATCTTTGCCGTTTTGGAAACGTCAGAGTGTTTTCTTTCCAAAGCTATAAATTATATGCATAGTCGAGCATCTTTTCGTGACAAAATATCTTGTTTAAAACGGGAACATTTTTCATCCAAAAATGAAATACTGCCCCCAGAGGTTCAAGAGGTTAAGTGAAAAATAGATAAGGAACAAATAACAAATAATTAAAGAGCAGCAGTAAAATAACAGTAGCGAGGCTATACCAAATCAAATAAATGTTTATTGGTCACATACACATGGTTAGAAAATGATATTGCGAGTGTAGAGAAATGCTTATGCTTCTAGTTCCGACAGTGCAGCAGTATCTAACATGTAATCTAACAATTCCACAAGAACTACCTAATGTACACAAATCTACAGTAAGTAAAGGAATGGAATAAGAATATATGCATATAAATATATGGATGAGCAATGACAGAGTGGCATAGGCACGATGCAATAGATGGTATAAAATACAGTATACTGTATACATATGGGATGAGTAATGCAAGATATGTAAACATTATTAAAGTGGCATTATTAAAGTGACTAGTGAGCCATGTATTAAAGTGGCCAATGATTGAAGTCTGTATGTAGGCAGTAGCCTCTCTGTGTTAGTGATGTTGTTAGTGATAGCTGTTTAACAGTCTGATGGCCTTGAGATAGAAGCTGTTTTTCGGTCCCAGCTTTGATAAACCTGTACTGACCTTGCCTTCTGGATGGTAGTGGTGTGAGCAGGCAGTGGCTCGGGTGGTTGTTATACTTGATGATCTTTTTGGCCTTGATGTGACATCGGGTGCTGTAGGTGTCATGGAGGGCAGGTTGTTTGCCCCCGGTGATGCGTGGGCGGTGCAGTTGCTGTACCAGGCAGTGATACAGCCCGACAGGATGCTCTCAATTGTACATCTGTCAAGGTTTGTGAGGGTTTTAGGGGACAAGCCAAATGTCTCCAGCCTCCTGAGGTTGAAGAGGCGCTGTTCCGCCTTCTTCACCACACTGTCTGTGTGGGTGGACCATTTCAGTTTGTCCACTGCTGTTCCGTCGATGTGGATAGGGGGTGCTTCTTCTGCTGTTTCCTGAAGTCCACGATCATCTCCTCTGTTTTGATGACGTTGCGTGAGAAGTTGTTTTTCTGACACCACACTCCGAGTGCTCTCACCTCCCTGTTGGCTGTCTCGTTGTTGGTAATCAAGCCCACTACTGTTGTGTCATCTCAAACTTGATGATTGAGTTGGAGGCGTGCATGGCCACACAGTCATTGGTGAACATGGAGTACAGGAGGGGGCTGAGCACGCACCATTGTGGGGCCCCAGTGTTGAGGATCAGCGAAGTGGAGGTGTTGTTTGCTACCTTTAACATCTTGGGGCGGCCCGTCAAGAGGTCCAGGACCCAATTACACAGGGCGTGGTTGAGACCCAGGGCCTCAACAGGGGGTATACATGAGGTACCGGTACAGAGTCAATGTGCAGGGGCATAGGTTAGTCAAGGTAATTGAGGTAATATGTACATAGAGGTCCTGGATGGCAGGATGTACTGGGCCGTACGCACGACCCTCTGTACTGCCTTGCGGTCCGAGGCCGAGCAGTTTCAGTACCAGGCAGTGATGCAGCGCTTTCATGAGCATAAATAAAGTGGCTTGTATCAGCTGGTTGGGGAGATCGAGGTTAATGTTGTTTTTTTGTAATCAAAGGGTAAGCATTCTCACAATAAAAGAAGAAATGGGTCAACAGTATGAATTCCATTTATCTAATTCCTTGAAGATGGCCAAAGCTCTCTTGTTTGATCTATCCTCAGCATAGCTGTTGACACAACTGGTATAGTGGGGGAAGAATTACAACACTACAGAGTTACTGTAGTGTTTCTCTAGTTTCTCTTGGAGTTTCAATGAATAAGAGGGATAGGAGGATGAGGAGACCCATCCGATCAGTGCTTGGCCTCAACAGAGGAGGAAGGAGAAAAGTGGGGTCGGGTGTCGGGAGGGGGGCCAGCAGCTCCCACCATTTGTAATTTATTTCATGGGCCGCTGATAGGCCTGTCATTTGGTATCCCTTGGAGAACGCTTCAGGATTGAAGCTCCTACAAGCATACAGATGAAGGACTGCTGTCCAAACACAGTGAATGCACGTCTGATTTAGAGTTCAAGGAAAGCTCAGAGGCATGTCGTGGTTCAAAGGGTGCCGAAAGAAATCCTTAAATCTTTAACTTGACATCATACAGTCTATCACCATCCTATGGATGTTGTCCCTTTGTAAAACAGCCATGATATATTTACAGTGCAGAGCCAGAGAAAGAAGTTAAAAAAAGCTTTGTGTACGATTTCTGACGGGGAGATCTGGTCCGACGCTTCAAAGACTTACGGTTCTGAGCCAAGCATTTTGTTTACCAACTGCTCAACTTTGAGATAAAGCCCCCAAACCGATCTTAGTCACAGACTGAAGAGGACTGTTTTTAGCTTCATGTTTTGGAGACAAAAGTCTGTGATGTGAACTCTGTGTTTCTGCCTCTCCCCCCTCAGTAATATCATTGTCCTTGAATCGGACGATAAATACAGCTTGAATGACGACGGCTCGGAGCTGATAATAAAGGATGTCAAGAAAGTGGATGAAGGAGATTACACATGCATTGCCCGGAACAAGGCTGGGGAGAAGGAGGAGGAAGTCAGCTTGAATGTGTTCGGTAAGAGTAAAATGATTCCCATTAACTGCAGTAAAAGACCTTTGCGTTTTTGTGCTTTTGAAATGTTTTTCTTGGTTTTACTATAGCGATGTGCATACAAGCAATACACATAACATTGGGAACGCCTTCCTAATATTGAGTTGCACCCCCTTTTGCCCTCAGAACAGCCTCAATTCGCCGTGGCATGGACTGTACACGGTGTCAAAGGTGTTCCACAGGGATGCTGGCCCATGTTGACTCCAATGCTTCCCACAGTTGTGTCAAGTTGGCTGGATGTCCTTTGAGTGGTGGACCATTCTTGATACACATGGGAAACTGTTGAGCGGGAAAAACACAGCAGCGTTATTGTTCTTGACACACTCAAATCGGTGCGCCTGGCACCTACTACCATACCCCGTTCAAATTTACTTAAATCTTTTGTATTGCCCATTTACACTTTGAATGGTGCACATACACATACATATCTTAATTGTCTCAAGGCTTAAAAATCATTATTTAACCTATCCCCTCCCCTTCAGCTACACTGATTTGAAGTGGATTTAACCAGTGACATCAATAAGGGCTTATAGCTTTCACCTGGATTCACCTGGTCTGTCTATGTCATGAAAAGAGCAGTTGTTCCTAATGTTTTGTACACTGACTGTATATTCCATTGGCATCTATCAATTTATTGTATTTTTTTCCTTTTTATCTAGTGCAACCCAGGATCACCTACCTGGACAATCAGACTGCATCAGAGCTGGAGGAGCAGATCACCCTGACTTGCGAGGCCTCTGGAGACCCCACTCCCACCATCACCTGGAGCTTTGGCCGGAGGTTCTTCACAGAGGGAGAGCAGGTACTGGTGTCTGGGGACCAGGGACGGGCATATTAACCAGGGGCCCGAGCTGTGGTGGACAGGATGTGTCAATAAGAGTGCCAACTACTGCCAACTGAATATTGATATAAAAACTTAAAGACAAGCACAGCTCCATTTCATCCATGGTATTATACCAAACGCCTTTCAAAAGTCCCGTTGAGCCAGTCCAACAGTAATAGCCAGTGGACATGTACTAGTCTGTCCTGGTGGTTTCATGCATGGTTTCTTCGTGTAAAGGAACCTCTAAACAGGATTTACCAGGTGTGATATTCAGATGGTCAGGTAATGCAACTCCATATACGTGAAGAATTAAAGCCCTGATAGAATCGAGCAGATGCAAGTCCTGTCATCCGCTAAAAAATCCCTGTCACTTTTTGCCCCCTTAACGTCTGATCTTATTAGGGTTTGACACTTTGATGATGCTGTTTGCATGGTCACTGTGAATCATAGATTACACTCAATTCCCCCCCACCTCTTTCATCCTCTACCCAGTGTTCATTTGGAGACATGTGTTTCAGGGCATGGTCCTATCTGACGCTCCACTAGAAGGCTTTCATATCCCTTTACAACCAGCCGCTCCAAGTCATACTGTAGCTTTACTCAAACAATGAAAGAAATGCAGCAACATCAGCGATCCCTGAACCCCAGGTGCAGCTGCATCTCTCAGCATATTTCACCCAGACAAATGTAATTAGAAATTCCACATCAGTTGTTAAGCATCATTTCATGTTTTCTCATCCAAACGCAATCAAGCAATATCTATTGACAACTGCAAACAGCTCTTATCAATATTCAGCCATGGTGAGAAACTCTTTTCCCACTTTACACTCTCACTTTTACACTCACTTTCACACTCTTCTTCTGCTTTGCTCTTTTTCTCTCTCTATCTCTCTTACTAGGACAGAGGCATATCAAATTCCCCTGCAATTACTTTAGTCTCTTTGCACCTCTGCATTTCCGCTCTGTGTTGCACTCTTACTAATTATAAGCACTTCGGAAGGGGCATATGTGTGCATTGGAATGCTTGGAGCAGAAAGCATTTTATAAAGGAAAGAAATAGGTTTTATACGTGGACTCTGAGTAAAGTTTGATTTTTGATATATATTTTTTTATCCACTCACTCAATCCCTAGGTCAGTGTGTCCCCTTTAGTATAGTTTGTACCTTGTTTCTTTACTTTAAAAACGTGGATGTTTACATAGGCACCAGATGCATTTGACAAGTCAAGGTGTGACTAAGACTATGCATTATCTTAAGGACACGGAGCGGCATTAGCATTTTCTTCAAAGGGCAGATTTGATTCCAGATTGTGCGTGTGTATCTACATGCGGTTATGCATCTCTGTCCCTGCCAGCATTATGCTCCTGTTCTCCTTTTAGGAGAACAGGAGCTCTCAGCAGAATGATATGATATATTACACACCGTCTACTGTATATATGAATAGCCCACCACTGTGTATATTCCTATCTTGCAAGAATGTCAGATTCAAAGGCATTATCGCTGTTCTGCATTTAGAGTAAAGGAAAAGAACCTAATTTCAAGCCTATTTTCATGCTCTTATTGCTGCATTCTGATGGTGTCGTCGGCTTTTCTAAACCCATCTTTCAAATCAAATCAAATCAAATGTTATTTGTCACATACACATGGTTAGCAGATGTTAATGCGAGTGTAGCGAAATGCTTGTGCTTCAAGTTCCGACAATGCAGTAATAACCAACAAGTAATCTAACTAACAATTCCAAAACTACTGTCTTATACACAGTGTAAGGGGATAAAGAATATGTACATAAGGATATATGAATGAGTGATTGTACAGAGCAGCATAGGCAAGATACAGTAGATGGTATCGAGTACAGTATATACATATGAGATGAGTATGGAAACAAAGTAGCAGAGTTAAAGTGGCTAGTGATACATGTATTACATAAGGATGCAGTCGATGATATAGAGTACAGTATATACGTATGCATATGAGATGAATAATGTAGGCTAAGTAACATTATATAAGGTAGCATTGTTTAAAGTGGCTAGTGATATATTTACATAATTTCCCATCAATTCCCATTGTTAAAGTGGCTGGAGTTGTGTCAGTGTGTTGGCAGCAGCCACTCAATGTTAGTGGTGGCTGTTTAACAGTCTGATGGCCTTGAGATAGAAGCTGTTTTTCAGTCTCTCGGTCCCAGCTTTGATGCACCTGTACTGACCTCGTCTTCTGGATGATAGCGGGGTGAACAGGCAGTGGCTCGGGTGGTTGATGTCCTTGATGATCTTTATGGCCTTCCTGTAACATCGGGTGGTGTAGGTGTCCTGGAGGGCAGGTAGTTTGCCCCCGGTGATGCATTGTGCAGACCTCACTACCCTCTGGAGAGCCTTACGGTTGAGGGCGGAGCAGTTGCCGTACCAGGCGGTGATACAGCCCGCCAGGATGCTCTCGATTGTGCATCTGTAGAAGTTTGTGAGTGCTTTTGGTGACAAGCCGAATTTCTTCAGCCTCCTGAGGTTGAAGAGGCGCTGCTGCGCCTTCTTCACGGTGCTGTCTATGTGAGTGGACCAATTCAGTTTGTCTGTGATGTGTATGCTGAGGAACTTAAAACTTGCTCCCCTCTCCACTACTGTTCCATCGATGTGGATAGGGGGGTGTTCCCTCTGCTGTTTCCTGAAGTCCACAATCATCTCCTTAGTTTTGTTGACGTTGAGTGTGAGGTTATTTTCCTGACACCACACTCCGAGGGCCCTCACCTCCTCCCTGTAGGCCGTCTCGTCGTTGTTGGTAATCAAGCCTACCATTGTTGTGTCGTCCACAAACTTGATGATTGAGTTGGAGGCGTGCGTGGCCATGCAGTCGTAGGTGAACAGGGAGTACAGGAGAGGGCTCAGAACGCACCCTTGTGGGGCCCCAGTGTTGAGGATCAGCGGGGTGGAGATGTTGTTGCCTACCCTCACCACCTGGGGGCGGCCCGTCCAGTACCCAGTTGCACAGGGAGGGGTCGAGACCCAGGGTCTCGAGCTTGATGACGAGCTTGGAGGGTACTATGGTGTTGAATGCCGAGCTGTAGTCGATGAACAGCATTCTCACATAGGTATTCCTCTTGTCCAGATGGGTTAGGGCAGTGTGCAGTGTGGTTGAGATTGCATCGCCTGTGGACCTATTTGGGCGGAAAGCAAATTGGAGTGGGTCTAGGGTGTCAGGTAGGGTGGAGGTGATTATGGTCCTTGACTAGTCTCTCAAAGCACTTCATGATGACGGAAGTGAGTGCTACAGTTACCTTAGCTTTCTTGGGAACAGGAACAATGGTGGCCCTCTTGAAGCATGTGGGAACAGCAGACTGGTATAGGGATTGATTGAATATGTCCGTAAACACACCGACCAGCTGGTCTGCGCATGCTCTGAGGGCGCGGCTGGGGATGCCGTCTGGGCCTGCAGCCCTGCGAGGGTTAACACGTTTAAATATCTTACTCACCTCGGCTGCAGTGAAGGAGAGACCGCATGTTTTCGTTGCAGGCCGTGTCAGTGGCACTGTATTGTCCTCAAAGCGGGCAAAAAAGTTATTTAGTCTGCCTGGGAGCAAGACATCCTGGTCCGTGACTGGGCTGGATTTCTTCTTGTAGTCCGTGATTGACTGTAGACCCTGCCACATGCCTCTTGTGTCTGAGCCGTTGAATTGAGATTCTACTTTGTCTCTGTACTGACGCTTAGCTTGTTTGATAGCCTTGCGGAGGGAATAGCTGCACTGTTTGTATTCGGTCATGTTACCAGACACCTTGCCCTGATTAAAAGCAGTGGTTCGCGCTTTCAGTTCCATGCGAATGCTGCCATCAATCCACGGTTTCTGGTTAGGGAATGTTTTAATCGTTGCTATGGGAACGACATCTTCAACGCACGTTCTAATGAACTCGCACACCGAATCAGCGTATTCGTCAATATTGTTATCTTACGCAATTAGAAACATATCCCAGTCCACGTGATGGAAGCAGTCTTGGAGTGTGGAGTCAGCTTGGTCGGACCATCGTTGGACAGACCTCAGCGTGGGAGCCTCTTGTTTTAGTTTCTGTCTGTAGGCAGGGATCAACAAAATGGAGTCGTGGTCAGCTTTTCAGAAAGGGGGCGGGGCAGGGCCTTATATGCATCGCGGAAGTTAGAGTAACAATGATCCAAGGTTTTTCCACCCCTGGTTGCGCAATCGATATGCTGATAAAATTTAGGGAGTCTTGTTTTCAGATTAGCCTTGTTAAAATCCCCAGCTACAATGAATGCAGCCTCCGGATAAATGGTTTCCAGTTTGCAAAGAGTTAAATAAAGTTCATTCAGAGCCATCGATGTGTCTGCTTGGGGGTATATACGGCTGTGATTATAATCGAAGAGAATTCTCTTGGTAGATAATGCGGTCTACATTTGATTGTGAGGAATTCTAAATCAGGTGAACAGAAGGATTTAAGTTCCTGTATGTTTCTTTCATCACACCATGTCTCGTTAGCCATAAGGCATACGCCCCCGCCCCTCTTCTTACCAGAAAGACGTTTGTTTCTGTCGGCGCGATGCGTGGAGAAACCCGTTGGCTGCACCGCCTCGGATAGCGTCTCTCCAGTGAGCCATGTTTCCGTGAAGCAAAGAACGTTACAGTCTCTGATGTCCCTATGGAATGCTACCCTTGCTCAGATTTCATCAACCTTGTTGTCAAGAGACTGGACATTGGCAAGAAGAATGCTAGGGAGTGGTGCACGGTGTGCCCGTCTCCGGAGTCTGACCAGAAGACCGCCTCGTTTCCCTCTTTTTCGGAGTCGTTTTTTTGGGTCGCTGCATGGGATCCATTCCGTTGTCCTGGTTGAAAGGATCCGCGTCGCGAAAAACATATTCTCGGTCGTACTGATGGTGAGTTGACGCTGATCTTATATTCAGTAGTTCTTCTCGACTGTATGTAATGAAACCTAAGATGACCTGGGGTACTAATGTAAGAAATAACACGTAAAAAAAATTAAAAAAAACTGCATAGTTTCCTAGGAACGCGAAGCGAGGCGGCCATCTCTGTCGGCGCCGGAAGTACCGGATCTTTTAGTGTTCGATTCTGATTGTGAGTTGTGTAAGAAAAGTCTGCTGGATTAGTCCGTTGAGAGAGATAATGTTTCCTTCTAGTTCAAGTGGTGTTTAAACATTTTAAACATTAAGCACTTTATAATTACCTTTTCATTTATAAGCGACCTGGTTTATTCACTACACCGTATGTCAGTAATTATCCCTGGAATAAAACTTTGAAAACTAGCTCTCTGCTTCTTGTACAGAATCTCAAAGCATGTTTCTCCGCAGAGAATCTTACTATTACTGTTTTTACACCGTAAGATATGAGTCTGAGGGGGAAAGTTTCCAAAGTACTTCAAAAGTGCATCAATAATTCTCTGTGAGACAACAATGTGGTGCGTTGCTTTACATCAGAAAGTGCAAAGAGAATATTTGATTCACATTTGCTATTGGAATAAACAAGATCTTTGGTGGTGTATATAGTCATATAGAGCCTTGGTAAAGTATTCAGACCCCTTGACTTTTTCCTCTTTTTACAGCCTTATTCTAAAAGTGATTAAACTAAACAATTTATTTAACAATCAACACACAATACCCCATAATGACAAAGCGAAAACCTTATTTAGATACACTACCGTTCAAAAGTTTGGGGTCACTTAGAAATGTCCTTGTTTTTGAATGAAAAGCTGATTTTTGTACATTAAAATAACACCAAATTGATCAGAAATACAGTGTAGACATTGTTAATGTTGTAAATGACTATTGTAGTTAGAAACGGCAGATTTGTTATGGAATATCTACATAGGCGTACAGAGGCCCATTATCAGCAAACATCACTCCTGTGTTCCAATGGCAAGTTGTGTTAGCTAATCCAAGTTTATAATTTTAAAAGGCTAATTGATCATTAGAAAACCCTATTGCAATTATGTTAGCACAGCTGAAAACTGTTGTCCTCATTAAAGAAGCAATACACCTGGCCCTTCTTTAGACTAGTTGAGTATCTGGAGCATCATCATTTGTGGCTTCCATTACAGGTTCAAAATGGCCAGAAACAAAGAACTTTCTTCTGAAACTCGTCAGTCTATTCAGTTTCTAAGAAATTAAGGCTATTCCATGCGAGAAATTGCCAAGAAACTGAAGATCTTGTACAACGCTGTGGACTACTCCCTTCACAGAACAGCGCAAACTGGCCCTAACCAGAATAGAAAGAGGAGTGGGAGACCCCGGGGCAGAACTGAGCAAGAGGACAAGTACATTAGAGTGTCTAGTTTGAGAAACAAACGCCTCACAAGTCCTAAACTGGTAGCTTCATTAAATAGTACCCGCAAAACCCCAGTCTCAACGTTGACTGTGAAGAGGCGACTCCGGGATGCTGGCCTTCTGCAGCAGAGGTAACTCTGGGTCTTCCTTTCCAGTGGCGGCCCTCATGAGAGACAGTTTCATCATAGCCCTTGATGGTTTTTGCACTGCACTTGAAGAAAATGTCAAAGTTATTGACATATTTCCCATTGACTAACCTTCATTACTTAAAGTAATGATGGACTGTTGTTTCTCTTTATTTATTTGAGCTGGTCTTGCCATACTATGGACTTGGTATTTTACCAAATAGGGCTATCTTCTGTATACCACCCCTACCTTGTCACAATACAACTGATTGGCTCAAATGCATTAAGAAGGAAAGAAATTCCACAAATTAACTTTTAACAAGGCACACCTGTTAATTGAAATGCATTCCAGTGTGCAAAACTATCATCACGGCAAAGGGTGGCTACTTTGAAGATTCCCAAATCTAAAATATATTTTGATTTGTTTAACACTTTCTTGGTTACGACATGATTCCATATGTGTTATTTCATAGTGTTGATGTATTCACTGTTCTTCTACAATGTAGGCAATAGTAAAAATAACAAAAAACCCTGGAATGAGTAGGTGTGTCCAAACTTTTGACTGGGATTGTATATACACACAGTATATTCACAATACCTAGTATAATGTGGCATCAACTACTAATAGGCCCAATATACAGTACCTTAACACACTTAGTCGCCTCTCTTGTGTGTAGTCTCAGGAAGACTCAGTTATCTCAGCATTCTACATCTGGGTCACGCTGCCCTACTTTGGTTTAGATGGACAATCCAACCATTTTAATGTAGATGACAAGAGAGAGTGCTGAAAGAGGCCCTGTGAACAACAAGAATAAAAGTTGAAACCAAAAGCGACTAGAGGAGGAAGGAAGAGAGTTACATTTAAAATAAAACGTTTTCAGGGAGACAGTTATTTTATTGGTGGTAGTAGTGTGAGAAGTGGCTTGAACAGAGATGGTTTTGAGATTTTGGCCTGTCATGAAAGACGCCCTGCATCCTCTTCAGTGGGATGGACCGTCTACGGCAAACGTACATTAGATTCTACATTTCAAATAGACCCCTATCCCTATAGCCCTTGCAGACACTCACTTTCTCCCTTCCACTCTTATAGCTGTGTTGTGGTTTTGTGTTGTTTCCACACCTCTCTTATCACCAGTATATGCTCCATGTTTTAAGAGGTCTTCTCACAACTGGACACCTATTAAAACATGTCTCCTTAACCACTATGAAATAAGAATTGTGCGTCACTCAAAACACCAACCACTGCTGTTAATCCTCAATTACTTTTATGGTGGCTCGCTACCTGAGATGTTGCTTTAAACACACAACTGATACTCTATTCAATCCACAGGACCATAGGTTAATGCATATGCATGCAGTATGACGGTCACAAGCCCATAGAGTTCATCAAGCCATTGCAATGTCAACAAACACAGAATAGATAGCAAATGTCCAACTTAGCATTTATCCTCAGTTGAACTGGGACTAGTGGTTGCCAGGCTCAAATAACATTCTTGAAGCTTTCTTATGCTGATGGCTCTCTTGGCTTCTTTGACAGCGCCGGTAGCTGGAAGCTTAGACGTTTAAATATGATGTGTGAATGTCTTGCAGCATTTCCTTCACTAAAAAGTCATGCTTGACTCCATAATAAGTAGCCGGGTAATGCTTTATAAAGGGCTGGCTGTGCAGGAGGCACATCATGATGAAGTTTACTCTAGACTCTGATCTTTTGTCAGTTTTGTATTTTCCCCATAAATATTTAAGTTTAGTATTAGGGGAGGGGAAGCTGATCCTAGATCTGTATCTAGGGGAAACTTCACCCCAGAGCCATCAAGATGATGTGGAGGAAGGTGTCAAAACACCTCCCAGCTCACACTCCCCTCAATGACCATGCAGGAGGAAATGGATAACTGGAAATCAGTAGGCAACACCACCATCCCTTGCTTGAGATCACAGGAGATGCTCCATCATGCTATATTTATCATGTTATATTTATCATTTATCACAGATTTTGAATACTTTTTGTAATAATAATAGAACTGACTATTAACGTTTTATCTTCACTTGATTGATATTCTAGATTGTATTGTCGTATCTGGACCATCTTCCCTTCTGGTAAGGTGTATTACTCTAGATTGAAGGAAGTCACTTTAATTAAGAATCCCATGCCACTTACAATTCCCAATGTCATATATCAGTGGAAATCAATGGAACCAGTCCAAGTCAACAGTGCATACATGACAGTCTTGTCTAAAACTTATAACACCGTCCTCCACTAACACGGATGATCCACCTGGATAACATTGCTTTGTCACTGCTCACTAACCCCAGTGTCTATCTCCTCCCTTTCACTCTGTATCTGTCTGCCTCTTTTTTCTGGGTGTCACCGAGGATTTTATTTACCGCCCTCTGTAATGGGAAAAACCTGCTGTTCCTGTGATAAAAGCTGTCAAAGATTCCGTTGGTTCTTTGTCATTCCGTCATCTGTCATTGAACCAGTTCCTTCCTACCTATCTCCATCTTCCATTCATGTCCCTTTTGATTTATCAGAGTTGTGGATCAAATCTATGAGATTGCGCATCTATATTCATCATGACACGTTCCACCAAAGAATTCATCTATTGATTCCTAATTTATCTCAAACTAAAATGGACTGCATGAAAACCATCTGGCAAGAAATAATGTTTTTGTACAATCTTTCAATACAGCAAACATCAGGGGTTGTATAACAAATTATTTTAGGAAGAAAAGTTCATATAAGGGGTTCTTTAAATATATTACTTTAATTAGTATAAATGTTAAAACCTAAAGGTAATAATCAAGGTGTAGAATATCCTCGCAACAATATTGGCTACTGATTAGGCAAACAATGTCTTGCTCAAAATTAGTGTCAATGCCCTCATATTTCATTAATTAGCATTTAGCGTCTTAATAAGAGAGCCTCCCATCATGCATTGCAGAGCTTCCTTTCATGGTTTGGCATTTTGATCACTTGTCAGCGTACATGTCCCGTGGTGCAGGTGACCTTTGGGATGATGGGGTGAAAGAACAGCCTTGTCAGAATGCTGTTGGTTTGACACCTTTCGTCACGGAATATCACAAATCCCCCTTAAAAAAATGTTTTCATCCTATTCCAGCCCTGAAACTGCGTATCCAGTGTGTGTCCTTTGGTTGTTGATGATGATGCTGTTGTTTTTGTTATTGCTTGTGATGAGATGATAACATGGAAAACTAAAAATGACAAAGCTGAAGCTGTTGGAAGCTGCTAAAGTAATAAAATAAAATGTTTGAGGGCAATTTTAAAACAAAATCTAGATAAGTCATCATTGGCTTAAATGTTTAAATGGCCATGTCCGAATACCCAGACTTGCATTAAAAAATGAAGGAATTTTGAGTGTGAAAAAATATATTGTTTTATAGAATGTGAAATTTCGAACTGTAGTATGCTTTAAATGGCTGGATGCTATACTCTTTTCAGCTTTCATTTAGTATTAATTCAATGCATGCTTTTGAGGTAGAGAATAATCTTTTCATACCCACGACTTTACCAGAGACATGCAGTACCAAAATGAATGAATGAATGGCAGGAAAACAACACAGCTGTGCATTAGATGGCGCCACCTCAGTTTGGGTGAGTCTAGTATGTTGATATTTGTTGCTTACTGCATACAATTTTACTAAACAGTACATTCTAAATAGTATGTAATTAGTAAGTGTGTAGTTTTAGTAAGTCATAGGCAAGACAGATTTCGGACATGGCCATGTTTTATTTACGCTTCTTTAACATGTATTTTCTCATTAAACCCCATGCATCTTTGTTTTGAACATGAGCTAATTTCACTGGACCTCTACAGGTAAAATACAGCCTGTATCAGCAGCAACTAACATGTGCATTTCAATGCAATGCATGTCTTGAGCTTTGTGTTTGAGGGTTAATTTTTAAAGGCTTTTTCCCCCGCTGTTTTGTGTGTTGTTCCCTGTGTGTTTGTCCTCTCCAGGCTTCTTGGACTCGGCCCGAGACGTTCGAGGTATGGCTGCTGAACACGTAGCCAGACTCCAGATCCAGTGCTTCACACTGGATCTAGACAAACCCTGTTCACTGCAGAGCATCAGTGTTGGCTTTTTTTCCCCAAAGCCTTTTCTCAAACTCTCCAAAATCTACCACAAATATGATTCCAGACTAATGAAGTCAAATTCGGGTTTATGAAATGAGACGCTTCCTTTTGAACGTCCATTTTTAATTAGATGTTCTGATTGCTAATTTGCAACTTGCCCTCAAGTTCAGTCCCTCCTCATTTTGCATTCATTCCTCTCATATCGTTGGTTTCATAACCACTTATTAGGAAGGTGTCGACAGTTCCCCCATAGCTGCAGATGCTCCAGGTCTACTTCCGTGTAGCTGTTTTCATTCCCATTCATGGTGTGATAACTGCCAGGCTCGTCCCCATGACTGCGAGTCCTGTTTAGCCAGGCAACATTGAAAAACCTCAATTAGCCAACACTCTCTGCTCTGCCGTGGACCAAGCCAAGCCAATCTAGCTGAGCCTTTTGAAAACACTAACCAGCCATGCTGTAGACTGCACAAGAAAACCCTAAAATAGAGATGCACCTTAATATTGTCTACTCCACTGCTTGTTAGAAAGAAAGAAAAATAAATAATATAAGAAGAATTCAAGAAATGCTTATGCCTTTGTGGTAAATATCCGAGGCATTTACTCAACAATCTCAATGTCTCTGTCACATTAGGCATAACTGTTGATTTTGTTTGAATATTCATCAACATGTGTTCTGTGTTTATAATGAATGGTTCAGTGACATATGAATGGTGTGGATTGGGGAAAATAAGTTTCCCAGAGTTTTAACTACAGATGAAAACTCCCAGTTATCATCTTACAAGCCGTTATTAATGAATCCCACTGCATGTACAAAAAAAATACTCTGAAGTTCTGTTCATTGGAAAACATAGCTTCTTGTATCTATAACATCTTCATTATTAATTCAGGTCTCAGTTGATCTTTACTCTGGCATCCAACCATGAATTCACATCAGAAAACCCAAATGTCAGTTTTTAGGTTTTGAGTATCAGTTCAGGAAGATGGCCATGTAGCCTAGATAATCACCCCACAGCCAACATACTGGATCTTCATAACTGAAATTCTGATAATTCAGAATTCAAATAATTTAATTCACATACAAAAGTATGTGGACACCCCTTCAAATGTGTGGATTCGGCTATTTCAGCTGCACCCATTGCTGACAGATGTATAAAATCAAGCACACAGAATGGCCCGTTCTGAAGAACTCAGTGAATATCAACGTGGAACCATCATAGGATGCCACCTTTCCAACAAGTCAGTTCACCAAATGTCTGCCCTGCTAGAGCTGCCCCGGTCAACTGTAAGTGCTATTATTGTGAAGTGGAAATGTCTACGAACAACGATTCCAGACTAATGAAGTCCAATTCGGGTTTATGAAATGAGACACTTCCTTTTGAACGTCCATTTTACATTAGATGTTCTGATTGCAAATTTGCAACTTGCTCTCAAGTTCAGTCCCTCCTCATTTTGCATTAATTCCTCTCATATCGTTGATTTCATAACCACATATTAGGAAGGCGTCGACAGTGGTAGGCCCCACAAGCTCACAGAACGGGACTACAGAGTGCTGAAGCGCGTAGTGTGTAAAAATCATCTGTCCTCGGTTGCAACACTCACTACCGAGTTCCAAACTCCCTCTGAAAGTAATGTCAACACAATGCCTGTTTGTCAGGAGCTTCCTGAAATGGGTTTCAATGGCAGAGCAGATCACCTTGCGGAATGCCAAGCGTCGGCTGGAGTGGCGTAAAGCTCGCCGCCATTTGACTCTGGAGCAGTGGAAACGCATTCGCTGGAGGGAATCACACTTCACCATCTGACAGTCTGATGGACGAATATGGTTTTGGCGTATGCCAGGAGAAAGCTACCTGCTGCAATGCATAGTGTCAACTGTAAATTATGGTGGCGGATGAATAATGGTCTGGGGCTGTTTTGATGGTTTGGGCTAGGCCCCTAAGTTCCAGTGAAGGGAAATCTGAATGCTCCAGCATACAATGACATTCTAGACGATTATGTGCTTCCAACTTTGAGGCAACAGTTTGGGGTAGGGTCCTTTCCTATTTCAGCAGGACAATGCCCCGTGCACAAAGCGAAGTTCACACAGAAATGGTTTGTCGAAGATTTTGACTCGCCTGCACAGAGCCCTGACCTAATCCCCTCGAACACCTTTGAGATTATATGGAACGCCGACTGCGAGCCAGGCCTAATCGCCCAACATCAGTGCCCAACCTCACTAATGCTGAATGGAAGCAAGTCCCCTCAGAAATGTTCGTGGAAAGCCTTCCCAGAAGAGTGAAGGCTGTTATAGCTGCAAAGGGGGGACCAACTCCATATTGCCCATGATTTTGGAATGAGATTTTGGAATGAGATTTTAGACGAGCAGGTGTCCACATACTTTTGGTTATGTAGTGTATTTTGGCCCTCCAATGCTTAGCTAATTTTAGCTTAGCTTCAGTAGATAACTAGTGTTGCTAAATCCTTATTTTCAGATGCCCAGTAGTGTTCCAGCTGTCGTAGTCCCTGGTATTATAGACACATAGTTTGTAGGAAAAGTAGTTTGCATTCCACATAATGTCATACCATGTCTTTGCTTTTGATATTTGGAATAAGCTGCTCTGATCTTTTCACCATTGTTTGAGTCAACATTTGCCTCATGTACGCTGGTAGTGTCAATTACTGACATGGGCACCATGGGTAAAGGATTTATCCATGCTTTCTTGGGTTCACCCTCAATACGACGGGTCAGTTGGTCAGTTTAGCAAAACCCCACTGTAAGTGTGTCACGGCGTCCGTAGCACACTCTAGTCTGGCCTCCTTCAGACATGACACCTTTTGAGAGAGAAGCGAGACACCCATCCCCAGCGGGCACGACCGTTTCTGAATTCTTGGTGAGACATCGAGCTGGGTTTTTCACTCTTGTTCCTGGGCTCAGCCAGCCATCCTATTTTCCTTGAACTTTTATTAGAATGAGAAAAGGGGTTGGCAGAATGATGCTTCTGCACTTTTTATTAGAGGAGATAAGAGCCACAGACACAGAATTGTATTATGGGACCACATTGCAAAGCCTCCCTTTTGCAAAGCTCCCTCACTCTCTCTCTCTCCTGTTCCTCTTGATATGTGACAACACAAGAATATCTGCACGAGGGGAAGGTGTGACATGAATCGTGCCTCAGCTTTGCTAGCGTGCGACCGACCCTCACAATGTAAAGCAATGTCCACACTGCATATATATTACATTTTCCCCCCGCCTCGGAACACATGTAATAAGAAAGGCCCTGCATGTGTAGCTTACCACCAATTACTTGTCGAGGAAGCTGCTATGTAGACAGCCCTGCATACTAACAGGTTATGGAGTGTGAGGCATAAACGGGATGGGATCCACGCTCCAAAAAGCCTGTCTATAATTTAAAGAACTCAATGTCTTTGGATCATGACTAAGCCATCCCACCTTAAATCGACTTACCGAATAGATTGAATTGCAAAGCCCCAAATGTGCGATACAGACCAAATCCCCTCTGGCCATTGAACAAGTAATTTGTGGACTTAAGAAGACCTCCCAAAGGGTGTTACATGATGTCATACATACAGTAATAAACAAGTTCTGTCTCAGAAACATTGACCTGAAGATCATTTGCTGACTATTCCCCACAACTGATCCAATAATTAGATTGATGTAGATTGATGATGTACATGTCAGTGATATTGATTGAATGATACTGTGAGATGCATAGACTTTCCAGATAAGTTATGATGCACCCTTTACTCATTTGTTAGTGTCACCACACCTATTTTCATACTGGCGTCCTGCTTGCCATGAAACATTTGTTAGTGTCACCACACCTATTTTGATACTGGCGTCCTGCTTGCCATGAAACATTTGTTAGTGTCACCACACCTATTTTCATACTGGCGTCCTGCTTGCCATGAAACATTTGTTAGTGTCACCACACCTATTTTCATACTGGCGTCCTGCTTGCCATGAAACATTTGTTAGTGTCACCACACCTATTTTCATACTGGCGTCCTGCTTGCCATGAAACATTTGTTAGTGTCACCACACCTATTTTCATACTGGCGTCCTGCTTGCCATGAAACATTTGTTAGTGTCACCACACCTATTTTCATACTGGCGTCCTGCTTGCCATGAAACATTTGTTAGTGTCACCACACCTATTTTCATACTGGCGTCCTGCTTGCCATGAAACATTTGTTAGTGTCACCACACCTATTTTCATACTGGCGTCCTGCTTGCCATGAAACGTTTGTTAGTGTCACCACACCTATTTTCATACTGGCGTCCTGCCATGAAACATTTGCAAGATGGCGTGACTTAGTTTAATGTGTTTAAGTCTACTACTGACAGTACGAGCATGATGAACATCTTACATCTTTTGACAGCTTATCTAATAGGGTTTCAGCTGGCATGACTAATACATCTATTAAAATGTGTCAGGGAAGAGACTTCTCAACGGTTAAAACGGGTCAATTAACTTTCATGTTTTCCTTGATATCAGTGTGTGCCATTCATTAACCAATCTTCCCATTAAATGCCATATGTTTTTACAGTGCTGCACAGTCATTCTCACGACTCAGAGAAGATAACACAGTAGGGATGGCCTCATGTATCAATTCTGAATCTATTATTCAAATAAAATAAAAGCTGAAGTGTGTGGAATGCTGTTTAGAAAATAGTCAGAGTGTTAGTACCTTAACAAGTAGATGTATTTCTGCTCATTGGTGTGAAGCTGTGTGAAGCTGTGTGAAGCCCAAAGCAAGCTGGAAGTATAGCTGTTGGATTTGTTTTCAGACATGCTTTTAGAAAACCTGCTGCATTGATTTGCTCCATTATTGATGTGTTTGGTTTTCCCGCCACCTCCTGCAATGCAGCCCAGATAATATCTAAAAACATCCGGTGGATGTTTGCCATCTTTATTTGGCAGTATTTTGTTAAGGAATTGTGTAGAAAAAGACAAATCTAGGAAAATGAAATTCTGTCCAAATTCTGACAGGTGCACAGAAAAAAATACATTTTAAAACCGAAGAAAGAAGGTTGCACCTTAAGTGGTCAAGTAATCCAAAAACATGAAATAGTCAAAGTGTTCATTGTGGTTCTTCTCTTTTCTTCCTCGTAGAGTCTTGATGGGAACGTAATGGTGCGTAGTCACGCACGGGTGTCCTCTCTAACCCTAAAGTACGTGCAGTTCACCGATGCTGGCCAGTACCTCTGCACTGCCCGCAACTCCATTGGTCAGGACCAGCAGACCATGTACCTGGAAGTGCGCTGTAAGACACCTATCTGTCTCTATTAACTTTTCACATCACACCTCACATCCGTTTTCACTGATACCATTTTTTACCAGTATCTTCAAAAGTTTCCTGAATCTTCACGACCATTTGCAAATAACAATTTTATACTTTATCGATGAGATTGTCATGGAGAGGGATATTCCAAGAAATTCTTGCTGGATCAGAAGTTACCAAAAGACACCTACTCTTGAATTTGACACACTTTACACCAGAAGACATGGACCCATGACCTTTGACCCTTTGATTTTCCTTTCTACTGTGTCAGTAGATTTTAATGGATTGTTCACAGTATCTAGAACTCTGTAAGGACAGCTTTGTAGGCTTGCCAAAGATTGAATTGAATTTTCTGGCTTACAAACGGAATATGGGCTAGTAAATTTCAATGTTAATGAGTTCCAGACGCATCAGATTACAGTCACAGCCAGCTAACGGTACATAACACAGAGCTGTGCACAGGCAAGTGAGAGCCAAATCATGCGTAATCTCATTTTTGCACATTCAAATGTTCCATGAATATGGAGAAGGAAGAGAGAGAAAAAAAAATACAGTATGTACCCAATAATGAACGTCTAATTGGATTAAATTCCCTTTCCCCAAACACAGGCAATCTGCTCCGAAAACCAGATAGCATCACAATAAACAATTGATAGGATTGTGAGGACTAGCGTTTAGCCGGAGTCTGGCTAGTGGGTAATCAGGTTGTTAGTTCAGTGTTGCACAGTAATTAGTGAAAATAAAAGGTGCTTTGTCTTGAGCAGAGCTCTCTCCCTCCAAAATTAAACTCAACCAGATTGTACAATCAGGACAGTATCTACACATAGGAGGATTGAGACAATTGAGACACTCAATTCCCATTATCTGTTGTGTGCGATCTTTGCTTGTGCTACCCATGTGCTGATAGGAAAGTGTTCATGTCTTTTCTGTTTGGCCTTGGCTCTTTCAGTGCACATCAGTCTGTTTGGCCTTGGCTCTTTCAGTGCACATCAGTCTGTTTGGCCTTGGCTCTTTCAGTGCACATCAGTCTGTTTGGCCTTGGCTCTTTCAGTGCACATCAGTCTGTTTGGCCTTGGCTCTTTCAGTGCACATCAGTCTGTTTGGCCTTGGCTCTTTCAGTGCACATCAGTCTGTTTGGCCTTGGCTCTTTCAGTGCACATCAGTCTGTTTGGCCTTGGCTCTTTCAGTGCACATCAGTCTGTTTGGCCTTGGCTCTTTCAGTGCACATCAGTCTGTTTGGCCTTGGCTCTTTCAGTGCACATCAGTCTGTTTGGCCTTGGCTCTTTCAGTGCACATCAGTCTGTTTGGCCTTGGCTCTTTCAGTGCACATCAGTCTGTTTGGCATGTATATCTTATTAAAACAATGATTGTTTTAGCTCTCCTCTCGATAAGCGGGGTTTATTTTGAGAAATCCATTTAGCTGGGCCAGTCTAGAGTAATTGAATGGCAGGGTCGTGGTCACAGGCTTGTCACAGACTCAGAGAGTGGGATGAGATTGCAGAAAAGGAGCAAGGCCTTATAGGGGGAGCGGGATGGAGAATCTGCCGATTTAGCGATGTCCATCAATCCCAACAGCTGGGGACAGCAATGGCATAAAGTACCCAGGGTTGGAACTTGAACCAAGGCCTAGCAGTGTCATGGGAGACCTTAGTATCAGGGACATATTAGAGAGAAGTACAATATTTTACACAGTTTATGTGGGGCCAGTGAATCCCAGGGTTACTTATTTACAATATAAAACATGCTTGACTAAAACGCTTGAGGGGTGTGTGCTAGATCAATAAATTGTGATAGCTCTATAGCAACTGCAGTGAATCGGTTAAATAGAGTGCATAGAGTGGCATTAAGTGAAAGTGTTTTACTGACCACTGGTTGATCTATGCTTGCCATTTAAAGGCAAAGCAAAGAATCATATACACCAACAAATAAAATTTATTTTTTACACGGTAGCTTTATAATAAAACAAATGTATGTATCATGTAGAGGTGCCGAATGAAGATTCAGCCTCTGTCTTATCTAGCGTTATTTTTACACTGAGTTGCTGGCTCAACACTTTTTCCTTGAATGCAACTAACCACAGCAGCTTCTGTGATTGTATTTCATGGTGTAGCACAAAGTTATTATGCTCACGATATGATGTATACAGCCTTATGTCCTCATAGAAAAAACAAAAAAACGTAAAATGTAATGTAAAATGTTTTTAGTATAGTGCTTGCTGTGGGAGACGTATCCAGAACAATAAAAAAAAAAACACCCTGAATACTAGTAATATAGTATTCTAGTATTTATTCAGGATAGTGTTTCAGCTATTCATAGATTTTATGTCTGTGGTGGACAGGTTGCTATGTCTGCTGCAGTATGTTTATAAACAGAAGTCTGTGTGTTGACATTCTGGTGCCCCCCCCCCCCGTGCCATTGCAGATGCTCCTAAGATCCAGGGCTCAGTGACGGTCTACACCTGGGAAAGGAACGCTGCCAACATCAGCTGTGAGGTTCTGGCCCATCCGGGGGCCTCGGTGGTGTGGTTCAGAGATGGCCAGCAGCTGCCTAGCGCGAACACCACCAACGTCAAGATCTACAACACACCAGCCATTAGCTACCTCGAGGTATGGTACAATAGGGCTAAGATGGTTTAAGTGCCTTTCTAAAGGATGTAACCTCAGTAGTTACATTCCTCCTGGGATTGACAACAATTTTTTTTACAGATGTTAAAACGCAAGCTCAAACTGGGTTTCTCAAGCAGAACATAGAACATGTTTTCTGCATTCCAAATGGCGCCCTATTCCCTATAGTGCACTAATTTTGACCCTATGGGCCCTGGTCTAAGTAGTGCACTATAATGGGATTAGGGTGCCATATGGGACACAACCCTTGAGTCTGTTCCCAGGACCTGGGTAGACACAGTCAGCATGCATGACCTGCTGTGCTGAATCTCGGGCAGTGAGACTTCCCATTCAAAAGTGAGTTTCATGCCCCGAGTCCCCTGAACCCAGAACACTCTCTGTGGCACAATGAGGCCTGTATGAGCCGCTGGTACATTTACACTAAAATGCCTGGTTAATGGTGCCGCCGGAGGGTCCAACCGCCCCCACAACTTGATAATTATTGAGCAAGACGTGTGCAAGTGGTGAGGAACAAAAGGCACTGCTATCGTCTGGGGTACGTCAGATCACTGAAGGAAGAAGATGTTGTTGATGCAGACATCTTATTTCTTCTTCTAGGTCACCCCAGATTCCCAGAATGACTTTGGAAGCTACAACTGCACAGCCACCAACTTAATCGGAACAGAGTCCAAGGAGTTCCTCCTCATCCAAGCAGGTCAGTAAACAGGGCTTACTCTGTAATATACTGTACACGATGATTTCACCAAGATATATTCAGATTCATATGTATTCGTTATTGTTTAATTGATTGTGAATTCATTATGAAACTGTATAGCTGAACCAAAATAGCAATAGAGGTTTGTATTTTCATTTAAATGGAAGGAAAATCCAATGCATATAGTACAGCTGCCCAATGTCATTACCACACCTCAAGCAGTCTCAACCATTTCTGGAACAGTTCAGAGGCCCACCGTGAAGTTTGGTCTTGATTTTACTTTAGAAACCTCAAGTATTTTTCTCTGTTAGTTTCATACATCACATCTGGAGGTTGACTTACTGTTTATAGCTTCAAGATTAGTTACTTTTCAGTTGTTAAGGTGAAGTGCCATTGTGATAAAAACATAATGGGTATAATTTCCAGGGCGTTTTCAGACATATTGGCGTTTAGTGCAAATTGAGGGCTGCTATTTTGGCGGACTATAAAGCAGTGCAGATGTCATGGGTAGTTGGCCAAGTGTTTTTTTTTTGTCGTCTGCAACACAGTGGTGACATGCACTTTAACACCTTTTTTAGTAGAGTGGTAATGTGTGCTTGTGAGTGCACCAATGGGAGAACCATGCTTACATTTTTTAAGCTCGTTTTTTAAGCTAGTTTTTTAGGCACCCTGTGTCAGTGAACCATGTGCTTCTCAGAATATCATCCCAACATGTTCTTGAGTGCCTGAGACTTGCCAAAAGGATTTGGAAGATATAATTTGCATTATTCCATTGCAGTTGGCACAGCATTTCACATGTACTGTAGCTCCCGTCACCTGTAGTAACATGAGACTGCCAGCACCTTGAAACCGTTATTGACTGATCTCTTCACATGTGGCCCTATGATTGGATGAATCTGGCACATTTCTCTTTATGATTGCTTGAATCTTTGAAATCGTTGATCCTGATTGGCTACACATCCTGTGGGTCTCCAGGGACAGGATTAAACCTGTATGTTTCTGTTGTGTTGTGTAGATGTGCCGTCGGCGCCCGCCATCGAGCGCGTGGAGCCTTTCTCTAGTACAGCCGTTGTAGAGTTTGAGGAGCCCGATGCCAGCGGCGGAGTTGCCATCCTCAAATATCGGGCCGAGTGGCGCATGAAGGGCCAAGACTGGACCAGCAGGGAGTACGACGCAGAGGATGGTGAGTCTCACAGACAGACAGACAGACAGACAGACAGACAGACAGACAGACAGACAGACAGACAGACAGACAGACAGACAGACAGACAGACAGACAGACAGACAGACAGACAGACCAGAACAAGATGACATTGCCAGTAGACCAGAGCCATATACATACAGAAATGTTTCTGGAGTAGGCTAGTTTATCAAAGCAAGCCAGAAATGTGAATGTCAGCATTCACTTTGAATAAGGCTTGTTTGTAGAAACAAGCCTAGAGTCAGAGCATTATCAATACCTTTCATATTGAGTCTTGGCCAGTGTTCTCTTGGAGGAGACAAATCCACCTCAATGGGTCCTGGATAAATAACGTGTAAATAAAATATAAGGGGAAACCTATTCAGTTGCACAACTGAATGCATTAAACCTAAATATGTCCTCTGCATTTAACCCAATCCCTCTGAATAGAGTTGCGGGGGACTGCCTTAATCCACATCCACTGCACCCGAGGAGCAGTTGGTGTTGGGGGTTAACTGCTTTTCTCAAGGGTAGAACAGCAGATTTTTCCTCCTTGCCGGCTCGGGGATTCAAACCAGGGACCTTTTGTTTACTGGCCCAACACTCTTAACCGCGAGGCTATATGCCACCCATCAAAACATATGTAGGATATTGGGGTAGATATTAGAATTTGATTATCAGTGTGGCAGCACAACGCGCCAAATCTGTCAGGGGCTAGAAGTCTATGTGGGCTAGAATCCTGCGCGTGTCCATTTTTTGGAGCTACACTCGCTCCACACCGGCCACATCAATTCTGAGCCCCACCTGATATCCGACATAAGATTTTTCTCCGCAACCTGACCTACCAGCATAGATTTGATCCGAGAGCCGATCTGTGACCTGCCAAATAGTATTGTTTTTATGACTCCAGAGTAGGAGTAGTAGCGATTATTCCCCTCCCTGCATGAATTGATTTGTCTGCATGACTTTTCAACATTTGGATAAAAGGAAACCATACCATGAATTAATGATATCTTTTTAGTTTTACAATGAGATGCGGCTCATTGACATCTTAAATCGCTCTGTTAAAATGGGCCTTCTAATTACCTTTATTACCTAATGAAAGCCTATAGCCGACATAACAGACCCGGCGCCAGGATCAAGTGACCAAGGGGACAGTTGAAACTCCACATGTTTGGTGGTTCTTGCATTGGAATTATATTGAATTCTGCTTATATAATTATGCTATACCACAGTAAACATAAAGTTCAAATGCCGAGACTCCAAAATAATTGTTTTTGAAATCTGTAGCCTCTCTGCTGCTCTATATCAGCACGATGGAAAGCGCCCTACAGGTCAAATTTGACCCATGATCATCAGTTATCTTGGCCCATTGATCATCAGTTATATAAAAAATATTTTCTCCGCCCCATGGCAAAATGTGCAAAATTGCAGGAAATTAACATAAAGGATGTGGCCCACTGAGGACCCATGAGCCACTGCGGCCCCTTATGATGAGTTCTGTTTTTTGTGGCAAGTAAAACCAATAGGCTACGTAGAAAACCGGGGCGGCAGGTAGCCTAGTGGTTAGAGCGTTGGACTAGTAACTGAAAGGTGTCAAGCTCGAATCCCTGAGCTGACATGGTAAAAATCTGTCGTTCTGCCCCCGAACAAGGCAGTTAACCCACTGTTCCTAGGCAATCATTGAAAATAAGGATTTGTTCTTAACTGAATTACCTAGTTAAATGAAGGTAAAAAATTAAATAAAAACATGTAATAGCATCTGCAGTAGTCCAACCACTCTCTTCCTATGAACCAATTGCTATTAAATGAATGTTTTTGGACATAAAACCTGCGGCTAGGGTAGGATTCTAGACCAACTTGGGCTGGCTCCTCTGTTCCAAGATCAGCAGGAACAGTCGGAGGTGGAGGTGGCTGTGGAGCCATTATCCTGATGGTGCTTGTGGAAGGGTGGGTAGGCTCTGCACATGGAGCTAGCTGGAGCTCGGCAGCATCATCACTGCTGGGCTTGCCAGTGGCCTATGTGGTTTGATGCTGCTGCTGTTACTCATCGCTCTCCTCCTTTGTGTGGGTACTTTGGTGAAGCTACATTCTGATATTCATTGTGGCATATTAAATAGTTTGAGCTAGCTAAATAGACTAAGGCTTACAACACAAACACTTTTTACAGCTAGCTAACTAAGACTGAAGCAGCTTCAATGGTTTATTTGACCCCACTACCGGTCAAACGTTTTAGAACACCTACTCATTCAATATTTGTTTTGTTTTTTTACTATTATATACATTGTAGAATAATAGTGAAGACATCAATTAAAGTAATAATACACTGATAATAAACTGAATTAGCCTATCGTCAACAAATACCTGCTTGCACTTTTTGCTGGCTGTATATCCAGCTACCGGGTTGTTGTCCTTGTCCACAATGAGTCCCAAATCCTTCCCAACCAAACTGGGGATTTTACTTTTGCAGCACCTGTTTCCACGATGGTTTAGGTCTATTTCATAACCTTTCTTTTTATTTATCCTACGTTAGACATTTTTCTGTGAGCTAGGCTAGCCAGGGAAAGTACACTTGGCAACTTATTTTAACGTGGGAGGATGAAACATACATTTCAGCACTACACAAATAATAGACATTTCCCTGATCCACTGCATGCATGGCTGGTAGCCTATACAGTTGTTTACATACACATTAGCCAAATACATTTAAACTCAGTTTTTCACAATTCCTGACATTTAATCAGAGTAAAAATTCCCTGTCTTAGGTCAGTTAGGATCACCACTTTATTTTAGGAATGTGAAATAATGAGAGAATGATTTATTTCAGCTTTTATTTCTTTGATCACATTCCCAGTGGGTCAGAAGTTTACATAGACTCAATTAGTATTTGGTAGCATTACCTTTAAATTAATCAACTTTGGCCAAACGTTTAGGGTTGCCTTCCACAAGCTTCCCACAATAGGTGGGTGGCCCATTCCTCCTGACAGAGCTGCTGTAACTGAGTCAGGTTTAGGCCTCCTTGCTCACACACGCTTTTCAGTTCTGCCCACAAATTTTCTATGTGATTGAGGTCAGGGCTTTGTGATGGCCACTCCAATACCTTGACTTCGTTGTCCTTAAGCCATTTTGACACAACTTTGGAAGCATGCTTGGGGTCATTGTCCATTTGGAAGACCCATTTGTGACCAAGCTTTAACTTCCTGACTGATGTTTTGAGATGTTTCTTCAATATATCCACAGAAATGTTATTCTCTTGATGCCATCTATTTTGTGAAGTGTACCAGTCCCTCCTGCAGCAAAGCGCCCCCACAACATTTATTTTTATTATTATTATTTTTACCTTTATTTAACAAGTCAGTTAAGAACAAATTCTTATTTTCAATGACAGCCTAGGACCAGTGGGTTAACTGCCTGTTCAGGGGCAGAACGACAGATTTGTACCTTGTCAGCTCGGGGATTTGAACATGAAACCTTTCGGTTACTAGTCCAACACTCTAACCACTAGGCTACCCTGCCGCCCCACATGATGCTGCCACCCCCGTGCTTCACGTTTGGGATGGTGTTCTTCGGCTTGCAAGCCTCCCCCTTTTTCCTCCAAACATAACGATGGTAATTATGGCCAAACAGTTCTATTTTTGTTTCATCAGACCAGAGGAGATTTCTCCAAAACGTATGATCTTTGTCCCCATGTGCAGTTGCAAACCATAGTCTGGCTTTTTTATGCCGATTTTGGAGCAATGGCTTCTTCCTTGCTGAGCGGCCTTTCAGGTTATGTCGATATAGGACTCGTTTTACTGTGGATATAGATACTTTTGTACCTGTTTCCTCCAGCATCTTCACAGGGTCCTTTGCTGTTGTTCTGTTATGGATTTGCACTTTTCACACCAAAGTACGTTCATCTCTAGGAGACAGAACGCGTCTCCTTCCTGAGCTGTATGACGGCTGTGAGGTCCCATGATCCCATGGTGCGTACTATTGTTTGTACAGATAAACGTGGTACCTTTAGGCGTTTGGAAATTGCTCCCAAGGATGAACCAGACCTGTGGAGGTCTACAACTTTTTTTCTGAGGTCTTGGCTGATTTCTTTTGATTTTCCCATGATGTCAAGCAAAGAGGCACTGCGTTTGAAGGTAGACTTTGAAATACATCCACAGGTACACCTTCAATTGACTTCAATGATGTCAATTAGCCTATCAGAAGTTTCTAAAGCCAAGACATAATTTTCTGGAATTTTCCAAGCTGTTTAAAGGCACAGTAACTTAGTGTATGTAAACTTCTGACCCACTGGAATTGTGATACAGTGAATTATAAGTGAAATAATCTGTCTGTAAACAGTTGTTGGAAAAATTACTTGTGCCATGCACAAAGTAGATGTTCTAACAGACTTGCCAAAACTATAGTTTGTTAACAAGAAATTTGTGAGGTTTGAGTGGTTGAAAAATGAGTTTTAATGACTACAACCTAAGTGTATGTAAACTCACAGAATGTGATTTGCAACACAACAAGCTCCTGGGTTTGTAAATGTTTTAACGTTTTAACATTTTATTTAATGTTTCTGACCCGCAATATAATTGTTCTGAACCGCGAGCTGACCTGCAGGTTGAAATCATTTTTTCATTCCACCCACTAGCTGATTTTTGTTGCGGGTCAACTGTGGCAACCGTGGGTATCCAACCTGATGCAGGACTCTAATGACTCTGATGCAGGACTCTATCTGTTGGTCTGTCTGTCTTACTCTCACATGGGATATATCAGCAGATTGTTGACAGGCTGCTCTGTCAGCCCAGAACCCAGGGGCCACTTGTCACAGCCCAGCCTGATGCGCGCACACACACACACACACACACACACACACACACACACACACACACACACACACACACACACACACACACACACACACAGACAGAAGCACCCAAACTAAAGACAACTTGGTTCACACCCCAGTGACTGCAATTCTGCACACAGACACACACATAACAGCCTGCCAATAGACATTTGCACTGTGAAAGGCCTGCCAACAAACACACACAGATACCTAGTTATGGACTAGAAAATATTCACACACACACAGAAACAAAACACAGACAACCTAAACATATGACATCCTCACACACACAGTGTCAAGCAATAAACCTCCCCACTCACTCAAACAGACAAGGGCCAGCCTCTACGCTCGCTCATACACAAAAAACAGTGCCAACATACCCCCTCTCAGATCACTCTCTTTTCCACCACACTGTCTTGCTCCTCGACAGAGAGGAGATCACAATAACAGCCATCACTCTGTCCTGCCCTCTGCTCCTCTTAGCAGAGGCCTCCCATTGCATCACTCATCCTAGAGCAAGGTTCGCCAACTGGAGGCCCGTGGGTAATTTTATTTGGCCCTTAAAGTTTTCTGAGCAATTTTGGGACATAATACTGTAAAAATACCAGCAAATCAGCTCCAAGTAATTTTAATTTAGGAAATCTATTCCAAAGTATTCCTATGCATAGTAGAGTGATCGTATACAAATGTAAGCAAG
Source organism: Oncorhynchus keta (assembly GCF_023373465.1). Classification (NCBI taxonomy): domain Eukaryota; kingdom Metazoa; phylum Chordata; class Actinopteri; order Salmoniformes; family Salmonidae; genus Oncorhynchus; species Oncorhynchus keta. Next base: position 27,001,474 of record NC_068431.1, read on the forward strand.
GTTTGAAATGATTATGTTTTAGTCAAATATTATATGGGTTTGGGCTTCTTGCAGTCAATTTGTAGTCTACAAATGATTTGTAATTATGTCTGGCCTGCTGACCATCCACTCAACAACAGAAAATCGGCCCAGGGTTGAATCTAGTTGATGATCCTTGTCCTTGAGCCATCCAAGACATTACAAGTGGGCTTCATCAGCCAGCCGGGTGACTAGGTCTGTATCAATGTCTTTAATGGAGCTTTCTAAAATCCCCCTTTTTTCCGACAGGCCTGAGCATGATCACCATCGTTGGCCTGAAGCCCGAGACCTTCTATGAGGTCAAGATGTCTGCCATCAACGGCAAGGGTGAGGGCGAGAGCAGCACTCCTCTGAACTTCAAGACAGAGCCAGTCCGTAAGTGCTTCCCTCCTTCCTTGTTCCCTCCTGCAGAGAGATAGCACTCACCTAACCCGAATGCTTTTCCTCCCTATCACCACCTTGTGTAGTCTAGCCATCCAGCCGCGACCACCTATCCCCCCCCAAGCTCCCAGCGCCACATGCATAATGCATCTTCCTTCTGATCTCCTTGAAGGACCAGCCACTGCGCTCCAGGGATGCATTGCCAACTGCCCCCAGCCTGTGTGTCTGTTTGCATTTGCCTTAGCGGAGTTACCAACAACCGGATGTTCCGGTTTTCAGGGATACATCTATTTTCACCCTATAGCTTCCTTTTCCACTGAAAACTGGATGTGGGAATTCCACTGAGGTGTTTCTCTTATGCCTGTTACGTTAAGTTACGTTTCATAGAAAGGTTAGGGAAGTAGGGGTGGGGACCTACTTTTTTCAGCTAATGGGTGGTGGAAGGGGGGCGCCATCCAAATTTCCGCCCTCCCCCTCCCTTTCGCTGGTCCTGGTGACAGTAGTGTCTGTGTGTGTTTGTCTCACACACTCACTCTCACTCACTCACTCACTCACTCACTCACTCACTCACTCACACACTCACACACTCACACACACACTCACACACTCACATAGGCCTACAGTGTTTTACCCAGTTCTGGTGTATTTTGTCCTTCTCTCCCCATGGGATGTTGTTATTTCTAGAGGGCTAGACAGCCCCCTTTCCTACCCCACATACCACCCCTCCCAACCTTCAGAGTATAATTTGCTAGGTGCAGAAAACATATTGTCTCGTCTCTATCTCTGTGTGTCGGCATTCTCAGTCTACACAATTCAAACTTGTTCCATTTATTGTGAAGCTAACTTCAGTCCGTGCATTTCTGCAAGCTGTTTTGGGACAATGTCCCTCTTCATGAGGACAATGAAAGACAATATCTACGATGACAACTGTAAATGATATCAGAGCACAATTCTTTGTCGTTTTGAGATTTTCTCTTGACAGGTATCTGATAGATCAATTCATGCTAATGCCTAATCATTAAATGAAAGGAACAACGCTCGCATCACTACACAACACAACATCAAAAACTATTTTGACAAATGTAATTTAAGGCTGCTATTTTGGTGGACTAAAAATCCATGTAGATGTCAAGGTAAATTGGCCAAGTGTTATTTTGGTCGTCTGCAGCACAGAGGTGACTAGCACTTTAATAATATAATAATATAATAATATATGCCATTTAGCAGACGCTTTTATCGAAAGCGACTTACAGTCATGTGTGCATACATTCTACGTATGGGTGGTCCCGGGGATTGAACCCACTACCCTGGCATTACAAGCGCCATGCTCTACCAACTGAGCTACAGAAGGACCAGAAGGACCTTTAACACATTTGTTAGTAAAGAGGCGCTGTGTGCTTGTGAGTGCACCAATCAGAGAGCATGAACACACAAAAAATGAACACACGAAAAATAAAACACACATAAGCCTACAGTGTTTTACCCTGTTCTGGTAAATCACACATTTACGATTAGTCTGGACACTGAAGAGTTCATTATTAAGCAATTACTAACTTCAATATTGGCAAAAAAATTGCCCGGATCTTCAAAACTTGTAAAACATAGTGAAGTTAAACAATACATTGTGCCTATGTCAGTATAATGGAAGATTACAACCCTTCCTATAGATTAACGGTATCTTCAGACAAATCAACACTGAGGGTTTAATATTCTGAATCTCAGATGCAGTCACAAGTAAGCAGAGGTTGTTTCTGCAAGTTCTACCTACGGACGAATCCAAAATCCAGGTTGTGAAAATGTTGTTATACAGTGCCTTGCAAAAGTATTCACCCCCCTTGGCGTTTTTCCAATTTTGTTGCATTACAACCTGTAATTTAAATATATTTCTATTTGGATTTCATGTAATGGACAAAATAGTATAAATTGGTGAAGTCTAATGAAAAAAAATGTACTTGTTTAAAAAAAATCTAAAAAATAAAACATGGAAAAGTGCTGTGTGCATATGTATTCACCCCCTTTGCTATGAAGTCCCTAAATAAGATCTGGTGCAACCAACTACCTTCAGAAGCCACATAATTAGTTAAATAAAGTCCACCTGTGTGCAATCTAAGTGTCACATGATCTCAGTATATATACACCTGTTCTGAAAGGCCCCAGAGTCTGAAACACAACTAAGCAAGGGGCACCACCAAGCAAGCGGCACTATGAAGACCAAGGAGCTCTCCGTACAGGTCAGGGAGAAAGTTGTGGAGAAGTACAGATCAGGGTTGGGTTATAAAAAATATCCAAAACTTTGAACATCCCACAGAGCACCATTAAATCCATTATTAAAAAGTGGAAAGAATATGGCACCACAACAAATCTGCCAAGAGAGGGCCACCCACCAAAACTTATGGACAAGGCATTAATCAGAGAGGCAACAAAGAGACCAAAGATAACGCTGAAGGAGCTGCAAGCTCCACAGCGGAGATTGGAGTATCTGTCCATAGGACCACTTTAAGCCGTACACTCCGCAGAGCTGGGCTTTACGGAAGAGTGGCCAGAAAAAAATAGGCAAACATGTTTGGTGTTCGCCAAAAGGCATGTGGGAGACTCCCCAAACATATGGAAGAAGGTACTCTGGTCAGATTAGACTAAAATATTGCTTTTTGGTCATCAAGGAAAATGCTATATCTGGCGCAAACCCAACACCTCTCATCACCCCAAGAACATCATCCCTACAGTGAAGCATGGTGGTGGCAGTATCATGCTGTGGGGATGTTTTTCATTGGCAGGGACTGGGAAACTGGTCAGAATTGAAGGAATGATGGATGGTGCTAAATACAGGAAATTCTTGAGGGAAACCTGTTTCAGTCTTCCAGTGATTTGAGACTGGGACTGAGGTTCACCTTCCAGCAGGACAATGACCCTAAGCATACTGCTAAAGCAACACTCAAGTGGTTTAAGGGGAAACATTTAAATGTCTTGGAATGGCCTAGTCAAAGCCCAGACCTCAATCCAATTGAGAATCTGTGGTATGACTTAAAGGTTGCTGTGAACCAGCGGAACCCATACAACTTGAAGGAGCTGGAGCAGTTTTGCCTTGAAGAACGGGCAAAAATCTCAGCGGCTAGATGTGCCAAGCTTATAGAGACATACCCAAAGAGACTTTCAGCTGTAATTGCTGCAACAGGTGGCTCTACAAAGTATTGCCTTTATGCATGCTTAAGTTTTCCGTTTTTTTTCTTATTATTTCTTTTGTTTCACAAAAAAAAATGTGCATCTTCAAAGTAGTAGGCATGTTGTGTAAATCAAATGATACAACCCCCCCCAAAAAAAAAACATTTAATTCCAGGTTGTAAAGCAACAAAATAGGGAAAATGCCAAGGGGGTGAATACTTTCATAAGCCACTGTATGCGTAGAGTAGCACGGGCATAGGGGGAACATTCAATCTGAAAATATAGAGATTAATTTACTACCAGAACGAATGCGCCATTTTTGGGATGTTTTATTAAGGCCGCTTTACACATTCAAGTCACTGGATCTCATTTGTAAGAGCTGCATAATAAAATAGCATAATATGAATCTGCCCAGATTCACACACTGTGTTAGCCATCTAAAAACACTGAAGGAATTAGAGAGTTGGAATGGAAAAGCGACCCCATCTTTTATTTTCTCCCTCCTAGTTTGTCAGTCATGCTGAACGGTGTTGCTGTACGTGGTAGTTAAGGTTATTTTGTCTAGGTTTATTCACTTCTGATTCAACACATTTAAGGCATGAGTCTGATTCTGTTTTGCTTCTTGCCATGCTTCCATCTGTGCTTTTCACCCTCTGTGCTTCTGTAGCAACCACCCTTAGTTCCCACTTCGACCCTTTTTTCAGTCTGAAGTCTAGAGGGATGCCTTGTCCTTTTACTTCATCTTGATTTGGAGCATTGAGTACCTTAATCAGATAAACAGCGACCTAAAGTCATAACTCTCTATTACTCTATTTCATAATGTTCTGAATGTTTTCTCACCTTGAAAGTACTGTGACATTATTTGAAGTCTGTCCAGAATGCTAAACATGCCTAATTTACAAGGTACATTGATTAGGTATGTTTATTTTACAGCTCACGAGCTCTATAAATCTATGATTGTTTTTCATGATAATAGTTACAGTGCCTTCAGAAATTGTTCATACCCCTTCTCCTTTTCCACATTTTGTTGTATTGCAGCCTGAATTTAAAATGGATATAATTTTGACTTTTTGTCACTGGGCTCAACACAATACCCCATAATGTCAGATTGGAATTTAAACAAAGTAATTCAAAATTAAAAACTGAAGTGTCTTGAGTTAATAAGTATGAAACCCCTTTTTATTGCACACCTAAATAAGTTCAGGAGTAAAAAAAAGTCACATAATGAGCTGCATAGATAGTGTTTAACGTGATTTTTGAATGACTACCTCATCTCTGTACTCCACACATACTGTACAAGTATCTGTCCCTCTGTGTTCCCCCAGTGAATCTCAAACCCAGATTCAACCATAAAGACCAGGGAGATTTTCCGATGCCTCGCAAAGAAGGGCACCTATTGGTAGATGGGTTAAAAAAAGCAGACATTGAATATCCCTTTGAGCATGGTAAAGTTATTAATTACACTTTGGATGGTGTTTCAGTCACAACAAAGAGAGCAGCATAGCACCCTGCATCCCTCTGCTGGTTTTTCTCTGAAACTAAGCAGGGTTGATTCTGGTTGGTCCCTGGATGGGACCCCAGATTCTGTTGGAGGGCCAGTAGGAGGCACTCTTTCCTCGGGTCTGAAAATAAAAATAATATCCCAATGCCCAGGGCAATGATTGGCCTGTGTAAGGTGGTGTCTTTTGTCCTGACTCTCTGTGGTCATTAAAGATGCCATGGCACTTATTGGTCTTAATTCCCAATCTGTCCTTCGTACCATCATGACCACCTAACCATCCCCAGCTTACAATTGGCACATTCATCCCCCCTCCTCTCCCCTGTAACTATTCCCCAGCTTGTTGCTGTAGATGAGAATGTGTTCTCAGTCAACTTAGCTGGTAAAGGGTTAAATATACTGAACAAAAATATAAATGCAACAATTTCAAAGATTTTACTGAGTTGCAGTTCATATAATGAAATCAGTCATTTGAAATAAATGAATTAGGCCCTAATCTATGGATTTCACACGACTGGGCAGGGGTGCAGCCGTGGGTGGGCCTTGGAGGGCATACACCCACCCACCCACAGCCAATCTGAATTTGTTTTTCCCTACAAAAGGGCTTTATTACAGACAGAAATACTCAGCCCCCCACCCTGTGCAATGATCATGCTGTTTAATCAGCTTTTTGATATGCCTTACCTGACAGGCAATGGATTATCGTGGCAAAGGATAAATGCTAACTAACAGGGAAGTAAACAAACTTGTGCACAAAATGTGAGAGAACCTTTTTTGTGCGTATGGAACATTTCTGTGATTTTTTTATTTCAACTCATGAAGTATGGGACAAACACCTTACATGTTACATTTATATTTTTGTTCAGTGTAAATACAAAGGAAGGAAACCACTCAGGGATTTCACCATGAGGCCAATGGTGAATTAAAACAGTTTGTTTAATGGCTGTGATAGGAGAAAACTGAGGCTGGATCAACAACATTGTAGTACTCCACAATACTAACCTAAATGACAGAGTGAACAGAAGGAAGCCCTTACAGAATTAACAATATTCCAAAACATGCATCCTGTTTTCATCAAAGTTGGGGCAAAGCAATACATTTTTTGTCCTGAATACAAAGTGTTATGTTTGGGGCAAATCCAATACAACCCATTACTGAGTACCACTCTCCATATGTTTAAGCATGGTGGTGGCAGCATCATCTTATGGGTTTTGATGTAATTGTTAAGGACTGGGAAGTTTTTCAGGATAAAAAATAAACAGAATGGAGCTAAGCACAGGCAAAATCCTAGAGGAAAACCTGGTTCAGTCTGCTTTCCACCAGACACTGGGAGATGAATTCACCTTTCAGAAGGACAATAACCTAAAACACAAGGCCAACTGGAGTTGCCAACCAAGAAGACAGTGAATGTTCCTGAGTGACCAGGTTACAGTTTTTACTTAAATCGTATTGAAAATCTATGGCAAGACCTGAAAATAGTTGTCTAGCAATGATCAACAACCAATTTGACAGAACTTGAAGAATGTTTAAAAGAATAATGGGCAAATGTTGCACAATCCAAGTGTGTAAAGCTTTTCGAGACGTATCCAGAAAGACTCACAGCTGTAATCGCTGCCAAAAGGTGCTTCTACTACAAAGTACTGACTCGGGGGTGTGAATACTTATGTAAATTTGATATTTCTGTATTTAATTTTCAATACATTTGCAAAACTTTCTAAGAACTTGTTTTCAATTTTTCCTTATAGGGTATTGTGTGTAGATGTTTTGAATCCATTTTGAATTCAGGCTGTAACACAACATAATGTGGAATATGTCAAGTGTGTGAATACTTTCTGAAGACACTGTATACTTTACCAAAGTGAACTATCCCATTATCACTGTTTATCATGGTTCATATTTAGTTGTGAAGTGACAGGACAGCCACCTTCTACCATTTTTGTACATTTCTGTTTTAATTGTTTCTGTTTCTTCTGATTTTGTTCATCTTTACCCATCTATTTTTGTTCAATTGGACTTCTCAGGCTATACTTTCACAAGTAAGTTTCTCGTCTCCCTGTCTTTGCATCCTTTTCTTTGACTGTTTTCATTTCATCCATTTATTTTAAACATTTATGTAAAAAACTTCATTAACAATTGCTTGTTTTATAGATGAAAAAAACATACTTTGTTTCATTATCTCTTTGAATTAAGAATTGTACTTGGCCATTACCTCAAAGCTTTGATTGGGGCATTTTGGTATTTGCTTTCAATAAATTAAAAGGCTCACACAATAACTCTTGTCTCAAACATTTCCAGACGGCATACCATTTCATTACTCTAACGTGGACTCAGGTTTGTTTTAGTCATATTGTAGTTTCTAAGCAGACTTTGAGTGTGTAATACATGAGTGACCATGTACCGTGCAATCACATAGTTCCATAGCTCATTTTTAGCCACTTGCTTCTCCCGTGTGCATCTTGTCCCCTCTCCCTTTGTACAGTGAACTGATTGACCCCTGATTGACTTCAAATAGCCACTCAATCCTTAGCCAATTGTACAGATACTCAGTAATTCGTAGGAACATAATGAGCAATAACAACATGTTGGACAGTGTTATTGCCCATACAGCAGCGTATACAAACAAAGACAAAGAACTGAGCCGCATTATCAGCCAAAGGGAAATATAAATATTCAGTGCCATTAGTTTCTCAATGATGACTCATTGTTTATGTGGCACAATTTAAATGTAGCCTGAGATGTCGGCAACAGACAGGATCCAGCCGTGGTTGGGTTTGATGGTTTGTTGCCGTTCATAAAGGGATACTTTGGGATTTTGGCAATCTGCATCCAGTATGAAGGAAGTTAAGTGGTAGTTTCATGAGCCAATGCTAACTAGCATTAGCCCAATGACTGGAAGTCTATTGTATCTACTAGTATGCTAGCAGTTACCATAGACTTCCAGTCATTGCACTAATGCTAGTTAGCAATTGCATTAACACTAGTCAGCAACTTCCTTCAAACTGCACGCGGGACATAAAAATGGTATCCACAAGCTAATCTGACTCTGCTAATCTGGCAAAATTCTGAAGTATCCCTTTAAGGCATCCCTAATTCACCGGGTTTATTGCATCTCTGCTCAGCCATGACAGTGTGAGGCAACATTACAGAGAAGCCTATTTTTCCCCCTCATAAGACCCTAGTACAAAGGCAGAGAAGCGCAACAAAGACAATATCTCATAATTATGCTGATTCTCTTATGTGGTTATGTTTGGAGGAGATGGATACCATCATCTGTTTTTATTCTGGAGGCTAACCTGCCTGGATGGGAGAGGTGATTGGTGGGATAATGGTTGGAACACTTCAAACACACACTTAACATTCCTCAGGGCCTGCATGACTAGCCAGGAGCAGAGGGATGGCATAGACTTTAGTCTTCTCTGTTGTTGTATGAGTACTACTGTATTACAGTACTATTGTATTTCCAGGGTGTAAGGGACAACTTGTAAATCTAAACAAAAGCTGTTGATATTAAATGGCATATAATGAAATAATTACTTTAAAAACATATGATCAGGTATATTTAATATAATTATGTTATACAAGTTTTAAATTAATCTCCTTTAATTGGTTTGTGTGTGCAGGCGTGTGTGTCATAGTACTAGTTAGGAGGACTCAGGGTTTACAAGATGGGCCATAGTGAATGCTCTCTTGTACATTTCTGTGTCATGCCATTGTTCTACACAGTGTCTCCATCAATTGGGAACAGAAGACATGTCTTAGTTTTTGAAATACCGTGACCCAAGTTAAAACAATTAGAAGTCCATAGTGTCCACAACCACCCTTATAGAAGTCCTACTAGAATAAGAGGTAAGCCAGGTGTCCACAGAACCTGCAAAGGGATATGACGATTCTCTAAGGGCTAACCCGATGCTCAAGGTTCATAACCAGATCCCCAGGACATTTCAACCAAAGCTGAGGACCAGGGAGGTGTAGTCATGAGTACCATGTCAGAGACAGAGCCCCCTGTGTTGAGGTTCCTCTTTCCCTCTGGGGACTCCACCTGATGACCCACAGAGGGCAGCGGGTAACACAGCTGTTCCTGTAGCCATGACAACACATATCCTCACTCCAGTTAAGGCAACAGAGACCCAGTGACACATGGCAATAGCCGTGAGGTCAACTCTGTAGATTGCATGTATAAGGGGGTTTTACCTCTGTAGGTAGAGGAAGTCACCAGTAAGCCGGCCATGGTGGTCGAGGCTGAGGTGGTGGAAGGAACTATGGAGACTGTTCTAGCGTCAGCAACCACACCTCAAATTACATATACAACAGCAGCTACCTCACAAAATGCTCCCAACACACTCACGCAGCATTCCAGCTGGTGATCTGACGTAATTGGAGAGTGAGTATGCCTTTCTAAGGGATGGCTCAGCCTCCTTCTCCCTGTCTCTTGGCATTTTTCAACTAATTGTTTTTTCAGAAACCCTTCTAACATGATGTGCCTTGGCCCTGGCACCATGGAAACCTGGCTATAAATACCTCGGCTGCCTCGCAGCTTTTATGCAATTGCAGTGAAAAAAAAACATGTTTATTGGTTATTATGTAGCTATCCAAAATATGATTTCCAGTCTGCTCTAAGCGTCCGTCTCTCCCCAGCATGCTTGTGCGGACCGAATCCCTATTAATAATTAAAAGGTTGAGAAGATTTTTCTTTTGGTCATTTTTGCATTCTCTCAAAATGTATTATCTGCAATGGACGTTACCACAAATATGTGGTTTGCAATATCTGTGGTTTGCCAGACATAGTTGCTGGCCTGCTCATGCAAGACGGATTATCACTCAAATTCTAACCGGTGAAACAACTGAATTTCTGATTGTACTTCTGTTTCTGAACTGATGACAACTTAAAGGCAGTCAAGCAGTGTGAAGCTTCTTTGTGAAGTCGATGGCTTATGAGCATTTCTTGCAAATATTATGTCAAAAGCAGGCATGCTTTTTTCAAATTAAATTTCAAATTAAAACATTTCTCATGTTTAAATTGACATTGTTCTACCAAGTCTTTTTCACTCTGGTTGGAGTTCTGTCAATGTCCGCAGTGTTGCTTTTATCATTTAGTGTCTTTGTCTGCCATACCATTCCTCACCTCATTTACAGTATATCTAAGGAAAGCCTGACCCACTTGAAGCAACAACTTAGGTTCCCTTAGACAGTTCTACCCTCACTTGTGTACAAATAGAGCCTGGTAAATTAGGCGTATTGTACATTCATAGTCCATTTTATGATTCACTTACACAATATGCTTTTGTCGCTAATAACAAGATTTTAGATGTTCACAGTTAATTGAATCATACAAGAGAATAGTTTCTCATATAACTATTTTCAGCTGACTACCAATGATACATTTTCTTTGTCATGTGTCTGCACAAATCGGTGGTTTTTACAAGAACACCTACCTTGTGGGTAATGACTCATGATTATCTTGAGAAAGCAGCTTGGTTGGAATGAATTGTGTTTGTGTTGATAAAATGGGTTCAATTCTAATGATAATTGTCAAACATAGACCAACAGCTATACTACCTGCTTCAAACAAGGCTTATGGAAACTCATCTTCTGCTCTTAGGAATTTTAATGTGAGGAGGTCAATATGTATTTAGAATTTACAGGGCTACCTGCTGGTGTTCCTAATGAGATAAGAATATGATAGTGTACGTTAAATGAGTGTGAAACTTCAGTTTATTACAGTACAATGTAGATTCCAGCTGATTTGAATGATAAAACACAGTTAAATACGTTCCATAATAGCAGCATCTCAGGTTGTGGTATGACACATTCTTATGGTGAATGTGATGTTGTACTGTACATCATGATTTTGAAGTGCTCTTGTTCATGAGGTGTTTCATGCTGCTCAGCATTAGCCTTATCTGAAAGTCGATATGACGCTCTATGGTGTGTTGGTGCCAGTGGATGACTGATGTGTACCGAGGGGGTGCTCTGCCATCAGAATGTTCAGTCGTCTGTAACACTATCGACTTGCACTGCCCTCTCTGGGGAATCGCGGGCACCTCTCACCATGTTTTCACCATCTTGCAGTTTCGTCAGTGACACCAACCTTCATTCCTTCAACCAGTGCAGCCCTTAGTGAGTATGCCGGTGTGTCTCCCTCTACCCCCCAATATCCCTCTCTATGCCTGCTTGGTTTCACACTGCTTAGTGCTACTCGCTCCGCTTTAGAGACGAGGGGCTACTGCTGTACTGTTATTAGTTATAGGGTTGGTCAGTGATACAGAGAGACAGTCAGGCAGTCACTGACTCTGCTCACTGCCTCAATCCTTAGTACAGTTCCACTGACTAACCTCAGCCAGCAAGAAACAGGTTGCCCTCTACTTAAAACAGGTTGCCCTCTACTTAAAACAGGTTGCCCTCTACTTGATATGAATTCAGTTAACCCCAAACGCATGTATTACAAAACACTGTGCTTTTGGTATCGGCCCCCACAGTCTGGCGTGTGTTTGATTTCAAGGAGTTTAGAGTGGGTTTTACATACATTCTTCTTTAATGTCGAAGCAGTGCAGCATGCAGCACACATCTGATTACAGGATTGATCACTGTAACATTAGCTAACACTGCTGCATGCTGTCTGATTAGTCTAAAGAAGGGCCCTACCGTCCTGCCATTAACTAACATCTCCACCATTAGCTTTAGCACACCTAGAGCTTCTCTGCCCTTTAGATACATAGCTAGTCTCTTTATTTTGTACATTCCGTTCTCTGTCTTTCTTCCTGTCTGTGCATATGTGGCTCCTCGGCTATGCCAGGTGTTATGTCTGAACACTCTTCTAAGATGTAGGCAGCTCCCTTCCTTGACCTCTTCTGTCTTTCCCCTGGTGGCTATGGTATTGACAGTGATGTCAGGTAATATTTGGGGTGTTCCATGGCTAACCATGACAGAGTGCATTTCATATATACTAGATGACCAGAGGTATGTGGACACCTGCTCGCCGAACATCTCATTCCAAAATCATGGTCATTAACATGGAGTTGGTCCCCCCTTTACTGCTATAACAGCCTCCACTCTTCTTGGAAGGCTTTCCACCAGATGTTGGAACATTGCTGGAGGGCCTCAAGAGCATTAGTGAGGTTGGCCACTGATGTTGGGCGCCTATGCCTGGCTCGCAGATCTCGACAAACCATTTCTGTATGGACCTCGCTTTGTGCACGGGGGCATTGTCATGCTGAAACAGCAAAGCGCTTTCCCCAAACTGTTGCCACAAGGTTGGAAGCACAGAATCGTCTAAAATGTCATTATATGCTGTACTGTTAAGATTTCCCTTCACTTGATCTAACGGTCCTAGTCCGAACCATGAAAAACAGCCCCAGACCATTATTCCTCCTCCACCAAACTTTACAGTTAGCACTATGCGTACGAGCAGGTAGCTCCCGGCATCCGCCAAATCAAGATTCGTCTGTCGGACTGCAATGGTGAAGCGTGATTAATCACTCCAAAGAACACATTTCCACTGCCCCAGAGTCCAATGGCGGCGAGCTTTACACCACTCCAGCCGATTGCGCATTGTGATCTTAGGCTTGTGTGCCCTGCTCGGCCATGGAAACCCATTTCTTGAAGCTCCTGATGAACAGTTCTTGTGCTGACGTTGCTTCCAGAGGATGTTTTGAACTCCGTAGTGAGTGTTGCAACCTAGGACATTTTTAGGATTTTTACACACTACACGACAACCTAGGATTTTTACACACTACACGCTTCAGCACTCGGCGGTCCCGTTCTCTGAGCTTGTGTGGCCTAACACTTTGCGGCTGAGCCGTTGTTGCTCCTAGATGTTTTCACTTCACAATAACAGAATTTACAGTTGACCCAACTCGAGCAGGGCAGAAATTTGACGAACTGACCTGCTGGAAAGGTGGTATCCTATGACGGTGCCACGTTGAAAGTCACTGAGCTCTTCAGTAAGGCCATTCTACTGCCAATGTTTGTCTATGGAGATTGCATGGCTAGGTGCTTGATTTTATACACCTGTCAGCAACGGGTGTGACTGAAATAGCCGAATACACTCAATTAAAGAGGTGTCCACATACTTTTGTATATATATTGTACTTGTGTCTAAGGGAGCCTGGTTTGACAGACAGCAAAACAAAAACGATTATTCTGACAGACTGGGGATTTCTGAAAGATAACTGATCTTTGATTTTTTTTAAAAGAGAGGATAACAAGGCAAAAAAAGCATATAATGATGCATTTAGCTGTTCTAAGAGTGGTCTAATGCAGGCGTTAGATTACGAGTGTTTTCAAGTACAATGTTAATAATGATGTTTTTGGAAAACAACTCGGTGATTTAACGATGCTCCTATGAAGGTTCTTACGATGAGTTTAGCCTTAAGATGCTTTTGGCAAACTGGGCCCAGGACTTACATTTTCCCAGTATCTTTAACAGATTTATGAATAACAGTAGGGATGTTAATCTGTCCTAACATAAATCCTGTGACTCATGAAAAGAGAAGGAAGAAAGGGGGGGGGGGTGGATAAAATAAAAATTATCTGGTGGCAAAGAATGAGAGGCATGGATGAGCAACTTCCTATTATAAGATAAAGCTATGCTCTTTTATATCATGTTACTGAGACTCGTGGTTGTTGATGACAGTTACTGATAAGATAATTTTTTTATTGATTAGAAAACGTGGTTTGTTTGCAGGATAGTGTGTTTTAATGATGATTTTGAAGTTCCCACATTGGTAACCTAGCCATATGTTTCATGCTCTTGGGAGAGGTAAAGGCTACATACATGTTCGGGAAAGGTAAATCAGGTTTCCCTAAGGTATTGTTAGGATAAACATAGCTGATTTGATTGGCTGTAAATTAGGAAGCTGCTATGGGTCAACATTGGGTGTGTGTGTGTGTGTGTGTGTGTGTGTGTGTGTGTGTGTGTGTGTGTGTGTGTGTGTGTGTGTGTGTGTGTGTGTGTGTGTGTGTGTGTGTGTGTGTGTGTGTGTGTGTGTGTGTGTGTGTGTGTGTGTGTGTACTATGTATTTGTTGAATTGCTGGCATCTATCTACTGTGAAAAATATAAGTAAGCCTGAGGAACTATTTTGTAGGTCATGTACCAGGCTGACCAATATACATCATATGACAGCTGTATATTAACACTGGTCTATTAGTTACTAATTAGATTTTGACTCACCTGTAGAATGATAAGTTGTTGAGCTTATAGGCTCTATGTAAGTAATATTAACAAATCAGTCATTATTCAATACTGATTGCCTTCACGTGTGATTAGTATTCTAGTTAGCTACATGTGAAAAATGGCATGAGGGATTTTTCCTCAAGGCTTCAGGTGTGTTAACAAGTGTGCATTCTTTATATGCATTTGATACCAGGTAATTGGAGTAAGTATGTTGCATGTCTAATGATGTTTATAATTCATTAAACGAGGTTCAGAGTCCACTCAGTGTTGCTGCGATTCATGTTTATTTCCTCTATGAACATATATACATTATTTCTTAAAGTATGGGACTTTATACTATGGTATGGGTTTATTCTGCGTTCTCATACATTGAGGCCATACATTTTGACAATATGCCCTCAGAGATACAGTATGTACCCTGAAGAACTACAATGTGTGAGGACTTCAGCTATCTCATTTAGCTATCTCATCTGTTGCTGATCCCCCCCATTTAGCTATCTCATCTGTTGCTGATCCCCCCCCATTTAGCTATCTCCTCTGTTGCTGATCCCCCCATTTAGCTATCTCATCTGTTGCTGATCCCCCCATTTAGCTATCTCATCTGTTGCTGATCCCCCCCCATTTAGCTATCTCCTCTGTTGCTGATCCCCCCATTTAGCTATCTCATCTGTTGCTGATCCCCCCCATTTAGCTATCTCATCTGTTGCTGATCCCCCCATTTAGCTATCTCCTCTGTTGCTGATCCCCCCCATTTAGCTATCTCATCTGTTGCTGATCCCCCCCATTTAGCTATCTCATCTGTTGCTGATCCCCCCATTTAGCTATCTCATCTGTTGCTGATCCCCCCCATTTAGCTATCTCATCTGTTGCTGATCCCCCCATTTAGCTATCTCATCTGTTGCTGATCCCCCCACATTTAGCTATCTCATCTGTTGCTGATCCCCCCCATTTAGCTATCTCCTCTGTTGCTGATCCCCCCATTTAGCTATCTCATCTGTTGCTGATCCCCCCCATTTAGCTATCTCCTCTGTTGCTGATCCCCCCATTTAGCTATCTCATCTGTTGCTGATCCCCCCCATTTAGCTATCTCCTCTGTTGCTGATCCCCCCCATTTAGCTATCTCATCTGTTGCTGATCCCCCCCATTTAGCTATCTCATCTGTTGCTGATCCCCCCCATTTAGCTATCTCATCTGTTGCTGATCCCCCCCATTTAGCTATCTCATCTGTTGCTGATCCCCCCATTTAGCTATCTCATCTGTTGCTGATCCCCCCCCCATTTAGCTATCTCATCTGTTGCTGATCCCCCCCATTTAGCTATCTCCTCTGTTGCTGATCCCCCCCATTTAGCTATCTCATCTGTTGCTGATCCCCCCATTTAGCTATCTCATCTGTTGCTGATCCCCCCCATTTAGCTATCTCATCTGTTGCTGATCCCCCCCCATTTAGCTATCTCATCTGTTGCTGATACCCCCCCCATTTAGCTATCTCATCTGTTGCTGATACCCCCCCATTTAGCTATCTCCTCTGTTGCTGATCCCCCCCCCCCATTTAGCTATCTCCTCTGTTGCTGATCCCCCCCATTTAGCTATCTCCTCTGTTGCTGATCCCCCCCATTTAGCTATCTCCTCTGTTGCTGATCCCCCCCATTTAGCTATCTCATCTGTTGCTGATCCCCCCCCCATTTAGCTATCTCATCTGTTGCTGATCCCCCCCATTTAGCTATCTCATCTGTTGCTGATCCCCCCCATTTAGCTATCTCATCTGTTGCTGATCCCCCCCCATTTAGCTATCTCATCTGTTGCTGATCCCCCCCCATTTAGCTATCTCATCTGTTGCTGATCCCCCCCATTTAGCTATCTCATCTGTTGCTGATCCCCCCCATTTAGCTATCTCATCTGTTGCTGATCCCCCCATTTAGCTATCTCATCTGTTGCTGATCCCCCCCATTTAGCTATCTCATCTGTTGCTGATCCCCCCCATTTAGCTATCTCATCTGTTGCTGATCCCCCCCATTTAGCTATCTCATCTGTTGCTGATCCCCCCCATTTAGCTATCTCATCTGTTGCTGATCCCCCCATTTAGCTATCTCATCTGTTGCTGATCCCCCCATTTAGCTATCTCATCTGTTGCTGATCCCCCCCATTTAGCTATCTCATCTGTTGCTGATCCCCCCCCATTTAGCTATCTCATCTGTTGCTGATCCCCCCCATTTAGCTATCTCATCTGTTGCTGATCCCCCCCATTTAGCTATCTCATCTGTTGCTGATCCCCCCCATTTAGCTATCTCATCTGTTGCTGATCCCCCCCCATTTAGCTATCTCATCTGTTGCTGATCCCCCCCCATTTAGCTATCTCATCTGTTGCTGATCCCCCCATTTAGCTATCTCATCTGTTGCTGATCCCCCCATTTAGCTATCTCATCTGTTGCTGATCCCCCCCATTTAGCTATCTCATCTGTTGCTGATCCCCCCCCATTTAGCTATCTCATCTGTTGCTGATCCCCCCCATTTAGCTATCTCATCTGTTGCTGATCCCCCCCATTTAGCTATCTCCTCTGTTGCTGATCCCCCCATTTAGCTATCTCATCTGTTGCTGATCCCCCCCATTTAGCTATCTCCTCTGTTGCTGATCCCCCCATTTAGCTATCTCATCTGTTGCTGATCCCCCCCCATTTAGCTATCTCCTCTGTTGCTGATCCCCCCATTTAGCTATCTCATCTGTTGCTGATCCCCCCCATTTAGCTATCTCATCTGTTGCTGATCCCCCCCATTTAGCTATCTCATCTGTTGCTGATCCCCCCATTTAGCTATCTCATCTGTTGCTGATCCCCCCCATTTAGCTATCTCATCTGTTGCTGATCCCCCCCATTTAGCTATCTCATCTGTTGCTGATCCCCCCCCATTTAGCTATCTCCTCTGTTGCTGATCCCCCCCCATTTAGCTATCTCATCTGTTGCTGATCCCCCATTTAGCTATCTCATCTGTTGCTGATCCCCCCCCATTTAGCTATCTCATCTGTTGCTGATCCCCCCATTTAGCTATCTCATCTGTTGCTGATACCCCCCATTTAGCTATCTCATCTGTTGCTGATACCCCCCCATTTAGCTATCTCCTCTGTTGCTGATCCCCCCCATTTAGCTATCTCCTCTGTTGCTGATCCCCCCCATTTAGCTATCTCCTCTGTTGCTGATCCCCCCCCATTTAGCTATCTCCTCTGTTGCTGATCCCCCCCCCCCATTTAGCTATCTCCTCTGTTGCTGATCCCCCCATTTAGCTATCTCATCTGTTGCTGACCCCCCATTTAGCTATCTCATCTGTTGCTGATCCCCCCCATTTAGCTATCTCATCTGTTGCTGATCCCCCCCATTTAGCTATCTCATCTGTTGCTGATCCCCCCCATTTAGCTATCTCATCTGTTGCTGATCCCCCCATTTAGCTATCTCATCTGTTGCTGATCCCCCCATTTAGCTATCTCATCTGTTGCTGATCCCCCCCATTTAGCTATCTCATCTGTTGCTGATCCCCCCCATTTAGCTATCTCATCTGTTGCTGATCCCCCCCATTTAGCTATCTCATCTGTTGCTGATCCCCCCCCCATTTAGCTATCTCATCTGTTGCTGATCCCCCCCATTTAGCTATCTCATCTGTTGCTGATCCCCCCCATTTAGCTATCTCATCTGTTGCTGATCCCCCCATTTAGCTATCTCATCTGTTGCTGATCCCCCCCATTTAGCTATCTCATCTGTTGCTGATCCCCCCCATTTAGCTATCTCATCTGTTGCTGATCCCCCCATTTAGCTATCTCATCTGTTGCTGATCCCACCCCCCTTTTAGCTATCTCATCTGTTGCTGATCCCCCCCATTTAGCTATCTCATCTGTTGCTGATCCCCCCATTTAGCTATCTCATCTGTTGCTGATCCCCCCCCCATTTAGCTATCTCATCTGTTGCTGATCCCCCCCCATTTAGCTATCTCATCTGTTGCTGATCCCCCCCCATTTAGCTATCTCATCTGTTGCTGATCCCCCCCCCATTTAGCTATCTCATCTGTTGCTGATCCCCCCATTTAGCTATCTCATCTGTTGCTGATCCCCCCCATTTAGCTATCTCATCTGTTGCTGATCCCCCCCATTTAGCTATCTCATCTGTTGCTGATCCCCCCCCATTTAGCTATCTCATCTGTTGCTGATCCCCCCCCATTTAGCTATCTCATCTGTTGCTGATCCCCCCCCATTTAGCTATCTCATCTGTTGCTGATCCCCCCCCCATTTAGCTATCTCATCTGTTGCTGATCCCCCCCATTTAGCTATCTCATCTGTTGCTGATCCCCCCCCATTTAGCTATCTCATCTGTTGCTGATCCCCCCATTTAGCTATCTCATCTGTTGCTGATCCCCCCCATTTAGCTATCTCATCTGTTGCTGATCCCCCCCATTTAGCTATCTCCTCTGTTGCTGATCAACCCCTCCATTTAGCTATCTCCTCTGTTGCTGATCCCCCCCCCATTTAGCTATCTCCTCTGTTGCTGATCAACCCCTCCATTTAGCTATCTCATCTGTTGCTGATCCCCCCATTTAGCTATCTCCTCTGTTGCTGATCCTCCCCCCATTTAGCTATCTCCTCTGTTGCTGATCAACCCCTCCACCCGCAAATGTGGTCATATTGTTGTTGTCATATACCATATTTAGTTGCACATATGACATTTGACAATGTGCTTTGTCAATCAGTATTGTCAATACTGCAGAGTTTCCTCTGGTTTCCTTTTTTTTTTACACAACTTGGTTGGAGCCTAAATGTACAATGTACACAGAAAACAAGGTTCTATGAAGACCCTTTAAGGTCAAGAGTTTTCCTAAATATATGCTACAGTCTCATATAAAGCCATTATTTTGTTTGTGTAGAAATTGAGTATGAAAAATGTATATTCACATGAATTCCAGTCCAGAGGAAATACTGTTTCAAAGAAAGATGCATGAGGCAAATTTGGACGGACAGCATTTGATGGAATTGGCATCTAGTTCACACAAAAACATTACAGTGACATATCTTACCTGCATATATGAGCCTGCTTATTCCTGGTCATGACATATCTATTCAATACACTGAAAACCCGAAATTGGATGTCTTAAAATGCTTCATGTATCTAGTTGCTGTACATGTTTTCTATGTCTATTTGATGTGTAAAGAAGTTCTATTGTGAACTTATGTATTTATTTTTGTCATTTGTGTTTCTGTTTTGTATCATTTTGTCTTTAACTTTCTTATTGTTTTGTACCTTACCCATGTTTACATAATTTTAAAATGTTTTGTATTTTCCATGTGACCCCCCCTCCACTTTCCTTTCAACCAATCATGTGCCTGCGTATCATATGACTTTGTCATGTGGCTCTTGCATGGTGCTGATGATGTCGTCTTCGTTGGTGAACAGAAGGTAATTTTGGTCAATTCGTATTATATCAACAAGCAGCAGTGGGAAACTAGATTTGACTTTAAGCTAAAATAATCTACTTTGATAGAACAATAGAGAGCAACCATTGAATAGATTTTGACCTTAGGTCAACCTGCATTCTATCCAATCATATTGCTACAATTGTATGTAGATTTGTGTATGCTTACTTGGTATCCCACTAAAAGAGGGTATAATTCACATTTTTATGATAGGTGTATATTTCCCTCTTTGCCTTCTTAAAAGCTTATATCACATAATATATTAAATATGCTGCTATATAGCTATCAGTGAGCATTATATAATGAAGTTGAAGATAAGCAAATGGTTGACCCTGATGTATTTTCTAGAGTTTTCTTTTTTGGTGCCTCCAATGGCTATCATATGCAAACAGAACATGTTTTTAAGGCACTTTTTTTTAAGCAATCACCTATAGCAACTGCATCGCACTCTCATTGACCTACTCATCCATGGAGTTAATTCCTTTTCAAACTCTGTCTCCCAGAATGCTTTTCTGGACAGACTAACAGTGGTATTCACCCCACATTACTGCATGCATGCAAGTTCACTCCTCTTTTCTCCAACTTCCTTGTTTCTTTTCTACTGTCTCACCAGACAGGAAGTTCTGGCCTGTCTGCATGTACAGTATGTCCTGTCTGTCTGTGTTTTGTCTTCCAGAGTGCCTCTGTGTTATTCACATGTATTGATACAGACTGAAAACTTACAGTCCCGTTTACAATTCATGAGTTCTTTAACCCATCTGGTGTGACAATAATCTTTCCATTGCATTTGGGCACAACAAACCTATCAATAAGCTCATTTGTTCACACATGCGGGGATGTCTTTAAAGGAGCTGAAAAAGCGAATAAGAATTTAGGTGATTCAGTGAAGGTAGCTCAAGTTTTATTTACTCCAGAACATAATCGCCTTTAACCATGTCAGTTCATGTCAGTTAGAGTAAAGGATCTGACAAATAAAACCTTTTTGTCTAATGTAACGTTCAGAAATTGATATGACGTATGTATGCAGACACACTTAAAGTAATGCTATCTGTACAGTATTTATTTAGGGAGACCAATACAAAGGTTGAGTTATTGTTGCATCAGATGAAAATGGGCATGATCATGCGACTATCACAAATTGATACTTCAAAATCTCCCCGAATCACTACATATTGAATAAAATATGGTGTTTGCATGAAAGAGCATGTTTTTGTTAATATCTCTAATTCATGTATAACCTTAATGGCTCTTTTTTCTTCTTAGCATTTGGAAAAACCTCACCTAACTGGGAATGATGCGCATGACTAGATAAACAATGAATATAACTCTCTGTACATGCCACTTTTTCTTATCACTAACCCTGTTTATTTCAATTCTGGCATCATATCATGCTTACTCCAAGACTATTTATTCTAATGCATTTTCAAGAGAATGTCATCAGAAAATCTGAGATCAAGAACAAGTGCCTTCACGCATGCCTAATTGACTAATTGTGTAATCCCTGCAATTAATGTTTCAAGTGTCATTAATTAAGATGTAACTCAATTTAAATAAAAATGAAAGAAAGTACTCAGCTTTTCAGGGCCAGAGTAGAGGATAAAAATGAAAGAAAGTACTCAGCTTTTCAGGGCCAGAGTAGAGGATAAAAATGAAAGAAAGTACTCAGCTTTTCAGGGCCAGAGTAGAGGATAAAAATGAAAGAAAGTACTCAGCTTTTCAGGGCCAGAGTAGAGGATAAAAATGAAAGAAAGTACTCAGCTTTTCAGGGCCAGAGTAGAGGATAAAAATGAAAGAAAGTACTCAGCTTTTCAGGGCCAGAGTAGAGGATAAAAATGAAAGAAAGTACTCAGCTTTTCAGGGCCAGAGTAGAGGATAAAAATGAAAGAAAGTACTCAGCTTTTCAGGGCCAGAGTAGAGGATAAAAATGAAAGAAAGTACTCAGCTTTTCAGGGCCAGAGTAGAGGATAAAAATGAAAGAAAGTACTCAGCTTTTCAGGGCCAGAGTAGAGGATAAAAATGAAAGAAAGTACTCAGCTTTTCAGGGCCAGAGTAGAGGATAAAAATGAAAGAAAGTACTCAGCTTTTCAGGGCCAGAGTAGAGGATAAAAATGAAAGAAAGTACTCAGCTTTTCAGGGCCAGAGTAGAGGATAAAAATGAAAGAAAGTACTCAGCTTTTCAGGGCCAGAGTAGAGGATAAAAATGAAAGAAAGTACTCAGCTTTTCAGGGCCAGAGTAGAGGATAAAAATGAAAGAAAGTACTCAGCTTTTCAGGGCCAGAGTAGAGGATAAAAATGAAAGAAAGTACTCAGCTTTTCAGGGCCAGAGTAGAGGATAAAAATGAAAGAAAGTACTCAGCTTTTCAGGGCCAGAGTAGAGGATAAAAATGAAAGAAAGTACTCAGCTTTTCAGGGCCAGAGTAGAGGATAAAAATGAAAGAAAGTACTCAGCTTTTCAGGGCCAGAGTAGAGGATAAAAATGAGAAAATACAATCCAATCATCATAGGATTCAGTCAGGTTGAAGTCAGGGAGCTTTAGGCCAAGATCCACTTGATCGGGTGGGCAAAAGTGGAGCAGGTTTCAACTGTCTGTCTTTAACCCTATGATTTCTTGTTTTTCTTACCTTATTTTGGCTGAAGTCAAAGGAGGTGGTCCAAACAGACTTCCATGCTGAAGTATAATTGAAAGTCCAACATTAATATTCACTCCTGCACTTCCATAGGTTTCTTTCAGAATGCCTGGAACCATTTCTGTTGTCAACTGCTCTTTCACTGCCCTCTGTGGGAATGATCCACTCTCAGAGTTCATTGGTGGTTAAATATCATCAGGGTGATCATGGGCAACAATGCTCCCTCAAGATTGGCACTGAGCTTCAAAACTTGTACCAGTTGTGACCTAAGGTCAGGGTGTCTGACTGCAAAATGTCAGAAAAGAATACATACAAATGGGACAGTAAATAATATCCTTTGATCTCAGCAAAAAACAAGCAATTCGGTGTACATTGCAGATGTGCTGCAGCAGCCAATTGAAACCTGATACCACCTTTTGGGCGGTTAGTGATAGTGGGGAGTAGAATACTGGAGCTGTATGTAACATTCTGTGAGTTATTTTAATAGCATATTCACACCGCTAACTGTGTGTAACCAATGTGCCCATGATGAATGAGTTATGGTGATTGAAGTCTCCTCCCTAAACTCTCTTTGACTGAGGTGACATGGCTGTAAATTTAAACGCTAACATCATTAGACACGAACACAGGCACTCTCAAAAGGTGCACACACACACACATACTGTGCACATGCTGGAACACACCAACCCTCCCTTCCCAGCAGATCATGATTATGTTGTTAAATGTAATAGAGTAACATGTCTAATCAAGATGAGGAGGATAATTAGCCTGTGTCCCTGTCATTAGTCTGGAGGAGAGGCCAGATAACGAGCTGCACCTGAAGGAGAATTACATATTCCCATCAGCTCACCCCATTACCCTCACCCCACTACCCACGGCCCTCACCCCACTACCCACTGCCCTCACTGTCCCTCTGTCATATAACCACCCTTGAGTCTATGAGGGACAAAACTTAATTGTATCGTCTTGTAACATCCTCTGCCACTGCCACTATAAAGACAATCCATTTGTCCTCTAGATGTACGACATTTAAAGCAGTAAATACAGAAAAACCAGAGTAAAGGGATTGACAATAAGTGCGTATCCCACAGTGGTTTGGGCTCCTGAAGCGATGGGGCAGAGTGTGTTGGTTCTCCGACAATGGGCTTTGATGAGGGACAGATGCATTCAGCCATGCCACCTGCATTAAGGGCCTAGGGCAGGAGACTGAGCTGAGCATGTAGGTCGATGCCATGGTAACTGACTGACCGCTGTGTCCCGCTATGTCCCGTTTAGGGGAGCCCAGTCCCCCTAAGCTGGAGGGCAAGCTGCAGACCATGGGCAACGCCCTCAAGGTCAACTGGATCAAGCAGGACGATGGGGGCTCGCCCATCAAACATTACCTGATCAGATACAGGGCTGTGAGTATGACAGGACAAGGAGGTAACGCTGTGTATACCGCTTTGCTTCCTGGTTTTCCCCAAAAATATGATTATTTATTACGTATCTCCCCTGTTTGATTGTACTGTGATGATTTCAGTTTAGCAAAACTGAGTGTTTCACCCCCCCTTTTCTGCGACCCTCCCTAGAAGCACGTTTCGGACTGGAAGCCGGAGATCCGTCTGCCCCATGGCAGTGAGTACGTGGTGCTGAGCAGTCTGGACTGGAACACGGAGTATGAAGTCTACGTGGTGGCCGAGAACCAGCAGGGCAAGTCCCAGCCCGGCACCATCTCCTTTAGGACTGCAGCAGAGCCTACCGCCATCCCAGGTACTGCCCCCCCCCCACCCTGCACCTCAACGACACACACACTGCCAACAGAAACACTGCCACCGTGACCAGATGTATCTATGTTTATTCCTCCAGTCCTTCACCCAAATGGACTTCTAGTCAGGTCTTGAGACAACCGTAGTGCTGACACAGATGTAGACATCATTCCTCTGCCCTGATATGTTGGGTTAACCTGTTGGGGTAATTGATTGGTTTGAACCTTTCTGCTGGATGATATTTTCATTCGTTCTTGATTTGAAGGTGGAGTTGTAATCGACACACCCTCATCAAGTTGTTCATCCCAAAAGAAGGTGGGAAAAAGACAAAAGTTAGACAGATAAAGAACAGAGTAGCAGAGTCCTCTTCTAACTTCTGTCAGGGCTACCTCAGCGATCATATTTATTAATCTGGAAACACTTTTCCCACCATTGCACAAAGCTTTGGAGTGATAAGGTAAGAATTGAACAAAGACTGTGGCAGTTACATGCTGACTACACCGGGCACGCAAGTGCGTCTGTACGCATGTTGATTTTGTCCATCCACACCAAATGCGATCAGGTTGATATATCAAAACCAATTCTGAACCAACTATATTAATTTGGAGACAGGTCGAAACACATTCATGGACATTTAGCTCGCTAGCTAGCTTGGTATTGCTAGCTAAATTGTCCTGGGATATAATTAAACATTGGATTTTTATTTTACCTGAAATGCACAAGGTCCTTTATTTCCTGGATCTCAATTTTGAGTCACACAAAATCAAGTGTTCTCTACTCTGACAATTAATCCACAGATAAAAGGGAAACCTAGTTAGTTTCTAGTAATCTCTCCTCCTTCAGTCTTAGTCTTCTTCTTCTTCTGTGGACTTTATATGCCAGTTGGCAACCAACTTTAAGGTGCATCTCAGCTTAGCTTTCAATCACCCACCTGGGTATATGCTCCTAAAAACCAATGAGGAGATGGGAGAGGCCGGACTTGCAGGAGATGGGCGAGGCGGGACTTAGCACCTGGCTACGCAGATGCTCGTTGACGCACGCAAGCAGTCTGGATGAAATGGTTTAATAACATGTATGTGTAACATTATTTTCGCAACTCTTGCGCGCGCAACACGAACGGTGTGGTCAGCATTTTAGTCTCACTGTTTTAGGCAGAATATTTTTGCCCACTGTGAGTCTTTGTTGCCGTAGGGTAGGGCTGTTCAATATGGGTCCTGGAAGGCCAAAACACTTCTGTTTTTCATCCTCTCCATCTAATAATGGACTGTTTTAGACCTAGGAGCACCAGAGTGGAATTAAGTACCAAGTAGAAACAAAAAATGGTGTTTCGGCCTCCAGGACCGGAAATTGAACAGCCCTGCTGTAGAGTGAGATTAGTCCTTTGGTCTCTGCAGGCCTATAACGTCTTGGCTGACACTGCTGCACAGGTTCAGTGAGCAATAATGTCAGGACAAATTGTATCTGTCAGGCCTAGAACATTCTCTTCAAGTCCATAGCGATGCCCCTGCCTCGGTGGTCACGGTCAGCTGATGCTCTGTTGACAGTGTTGTGGCCTGAGAGGTTTGCATTTGAACTTGGGTTGCCTCCCCACTGACCAAACCTGAGCTTGGAACCTGTCTCTTTCTATTTATCTCTTTCTCTTCATCTATATGTTTATGTCTCTCTTACTTTTCCACCGCCCTTCTGTCTTTTTCTCTTTCTTATGCCTCTATTGGTAGCTCCCTCTATCTCTTTTGAGCTCTTTTTCCCCATCTTCCATGCTTCCTCTCTTTTCAATTTATCCCATGCACATTCTCTCTCTCTGGCTTTTTTGCTGTTTCAATGAAAGAGGATCAAAAGTCAGTGTCTCTCCATCTTGCTCTCCTCTATCTCTTTCTTTTTCTCCTTTTTTCTCTTTCTGTTTGTCTTTCTATTTCAACGCCAGGTTTAATGGGTCTCAGTTCAGGCTCACTGCTGTATTTACTGACCTGAATATGTGCCTTGGCTCTGTGGGGATGCAGCCTCCGTGGGGATGCAGCCTCCAGTCTTGCATGGTGACGCTTCAATAGGATTAATGTGTTAATGCTTTACTTGAGACCTAACAGGCATCTATCTGCCAGTGCATGGCACAGGGACCGGCTTTTTCACGCACTTTGTGGGGACCATCCATATACTGTAGCAGTGGGAGGTTTGGATCACTCATTATTCCGCCAGAGCAGGTTCACGGACACCGTCCAAGTTCCCTTTTTATGTACTTCTTTATTACATTTGAGTTATTTTGCCACTACATGTGTTGCAGTGCTAATGCCAGTGCCAGTTGTTTTTATGCGAAGCGTGTGGGTGTTTGAGGGAAAAAAAGGGGGGTATATTTTTAAGCTAAACATCTGCACTGACGTAAGGTCCACAGCTGTTATTGGTAAATGTGGCCGAAAACAGCTGCTATGTCATAAATCCAGACTCGCTCTGTGTTATATTTTGGCTATGCAACTTATTAGCTAAATAAATATAAGTGAGTGCATATGATATGAAGTTTACTATTTTTGTTTACTTTATCCTCTTCATACAGTTCCAGTCAAAAGTTTGAACCTATTCATTCAAGGGTTTTTCTTTATTTTTTGTCTTTTCTACATTGTAGAATAATAGTGAAGACATCAAAACTATTAAATAACACATATGGAATCATTTAGTAACCAACAAAATGTTAAGCAAATCAGAATGTATTTTGTATTTGAGATGTTTTAAAGTAGTGACGCTTTGCCGTGATGACAGCTTTGCACACTCTCTAGAAAATTGTAAAAATAAAGAAAAATCCTTGAACCCTTGTAGGGTGTATCCAAACTTTTGACTGGTACTGTCTGTATATATATATATATATATTCCTAAAAAGTAAACTTCAATCGATGTTTCTCAGTGCAGGTCAAGTTAAAAACAAGGTAAAGTTGAATAAAGAAAATACTGACCCACTTGTTTTCACGTCTCCTGGAAGGCTTGATATTTTGAGCGTGCTCAATACTGAGCGTGCAAGGGTCACTGGAGTCCTAAATTGACCAATCCAAATCTCCCTGGCTAAGGTTGACATGGATTAAAAAGCAATTCACTTTTGCAGTTTTAGTAACATGAGATCACCCATTAATCCATTTCACATGCCATTTGATATCGCCTTGACATTGTAACCAGTTTTTATTTTTGAATGTGTGTTTTGCTTGGGCAACTCTTCCGCATGGAGAATTTGATTTAATTACTCTCTCCTTGATGTGCTCTCACATCCAGGGGCTTGCCCATTATTTAAATTATACAAACAGTATGATCTGTACTGTAATTGTTGTGAGAACACACCTGTTGTTAATTAACCAGGGAGAATGTCCTATATGTGTTATTATAAACCGGGTAGTTTGGGTCCTGGATGCTGATTGGCTGAAAGCTGTGGTATATCTGACAATCTACCACGGGTATGACACAAAATTACTTGTTTACTGTTCTAATTATCTTGTTAACCAGTTTATAATTGCAATAAGGCACTTTGGGAGTGTGTAGTATACAGTGGGGCAAAAAAAGTATTTAGTCAGCCACCAATTGTGCAAGTTCTCCCACTTAAAAAGATGAGAGAGGCCTGTAATTTTCATCATAGGTACACTTCAACTATGACAGACAAAATGAGAAAAATAATCCAGAAAATCACATTGTAGGATTTTTAATGAATTTATTTGCAAATTATGGTGGAAAATGAGTATTTGGTCGATAACAAAAGTTTATCTGATTACTTTGTTATATACCTTTTGTTGGCAATGACAGAGGTCAAACGTTTTCTGTAGTCTTCAAAAGGTTCTCACACACTGTTGCTGGTATTTTGGCCCATTCCTCCATGCAGATCTCCTCTAGAGCAGTGATGTTTTGGGGCTGTTGCTGGGCAACACAGACTTTCAACTCCCTCCAAAGATTTTCTATGGGGTTGAGATCTGGAGACTGGCTAGGCCACTCCAGGACCTTGAAATGCTTCTTATGAAGCCACTCCGTCGTTGCCCGGGCGGTGTGTTTGGGATCATTGTCATGCTGAAAGACCCAGCCACATTTCATCTTTAATGCCCTTGCTGATGGAAGGAGGTTTTCACTCAAAATCTCGCGATACATGGCCCCATTCATTCTTTCCTTTACACGGATCAGTCGTCCTGTCGTCCACCCCCATGCTTCACAGTAGGTATGGTGTTCTTTGGATGCAACTCACTATTCTTTGTCCTCCAAACACGACGAGTTGAGTTTTTACCAAAAAGTTATATTTTGGTTTCATCTGACCATATGACATTCTCCCAATCTTCTTCTGGATCATCCAAATGCTCTCTAGCAAACTTCTGACGGGCCTGGACATGTACTGACTTAAGCAGGGGGACACGTCTGGCACTTCAAGATTTGAGTCCCTGGCGGCGTAGTGTGTTACTGATGGTAGGCTTTGTTACTTTGGTCCCAGCTCTCTGCAGGTCATTCACTAGGTCCCCCCGTGTGGTTCTGGGATTTTTGCTCACCGTTCTTGTGATCATTTTGACCCCACAGGGTGAGATCTTGCGTGGAGCCCCAGATCGAGGGAGATTATCAGTGGTCTTGATGTCTTCCATTTCCTAATAATTGCCCCCACAGTTGATTTCTTCAAACCAAGCTGCTTACCTATTGTATATTCAGTCTTCCCAGCCTGGTGCAGGTCTACAATTTTGTTTCTGGTGTCCTTTGACAGCTCTTTGGTCTTGGCCATAGTGGAGTTTGGAGTGTGACTGTTTGAGGTTGTGGACAGGTGTCTTTTATACTGATAACAAGTTCAAACAGGTGCCATTAATACAGGTAACGAGTGGAGGACAGAGGAGCCTCTTAAAGAAGAAGTTACAGGTCTGTGAGAGACAGAAATCTTGCTTGTTTGTCGGTGACAAAATACTTATTTTCCACCATAATTTGCAAATAAATTCATTAAAAATCCTACAATGTGATTTTCTGGATTTTCTTTTCTCGTTTTGTCTGTCATAGTTGAAGTGTACCTATGATGACAATTACAGGCCTCTCTTATCTTTTTAAGTGGGAGAACTTGCACAATTGGTGGCTGACTGAATACTTTTTTTCCCCACTGTAAGCAATAAGGCCAGAAGGGGGTCGAGTATATGGCCAATATTATGCCACGGCTAATTGCTGTATCCAGGCAATCCGCGTTGTGTCGTGCTTCAGAACAGCCCTTTGCCGTGGTATATTGGCCATATACCTGACCTCCTCGGGCCATATTGCTGAAATATATGTGTCTCTGTCGATATTTCCCATCACGCAGCACCTTTAACTATTCTCTGACCTTTCACCTTTGCTTGCTGTGATACACGTCATTTGTTGTGCTACTAACATGCTATTGATTTTATTTTTTACTTTGATCCTCTAACTTGCTTGGATTTCCTTTTTTATTCCCTTGTTTAGTCTCAATGAACTTTTCGAACTTGCGTTTCTGTATTTCTGACCTATTTTCTATCTCTCTTTTTTCTCTCTCCCTTTTCCTATTTCTCTCCCACCTCCCCTTCTCTCCTTGTGCTGTCTTCATGTGTGGTCTTGGGCACCTCTGGACCTTTACGTTTGTCATACACTAAATTATTATTATTTTTTTTGTGTAAACTTTTATTTGCCACTTTTTTACTGTGAATATCTGTGAACAATCTTTGTGTTTTGTGTGGTTCTGTCCGTGTTTTTGTGGTCTCAGCTACCCTTGGTTGCTTGTGTGTGAAATACACTCTGGCATCTCTCATCCTCTCCATGCTGACTGTGTTCTTGCTCTCATAAACTGGGATTCGCTTAAGGAGAGAGGATAGCTTTGCCTTCAAATCTCGGCCAGACCCCTTTGTATTTTATGCCTTTTGACCCTTGTGCAGACATACACACACACACATGCACACACACACATGCACGCACACACACACACACACACACACACACACACACACACACACACACACACACACACACACACACACACACACACACACACACACACACACACACACACACACACACACACACACACACACACAAAAGACGAATAATCAAGACATCAGTTTTATGTTAAAGGGTTAAAATGGGGTGCTTGGTACTTATATCATTCTGAATGTTTTAGATTTTTTTTTGTCATATATTTTTATTTTACATAAAGTAAAAATTATGGATTTGAGTAAGGCAGCATTGAAAAAGTTATGTTATACCACACAATGGACATGAGTCATATTGGGACATTGTAGAAAAAAACAGTGCTTACCTTGTGTATTTGTGTATTTGGATAAAAGCTTCAATAGCCACTTTAAATAACATCGAAGGCACATTTTTCAGAAGATTTTTGCAATGGTTAAGATAAGTCATGAAGATCATGACATCTCAACTTTCTTACGTCTTCTCATTTCTTTTCATAGTCAAGGCTTGTTTTGAACGGGATGATTAAATGAAGAACAAGCTACTGCCTTGTCCGTTTGAAGGTCATTCAAATGATGTTTTGTGACAAAGTGTACATAATATTTTCAAAGGATCTTCAGAACAAAATATAGGCTGTTCTTTTTGTTGTTTCTTTCTCTTTTTACCTGAAAACAGAAAATGCTCAAAATTAATGCTACAGCTGTTTACAACTAAAATCTGTCAGTCATTTTCAATAATGTGAAATGATTGTATTCTATGACACATTTTTGTAGGTACATACCAGTGTGTTTCCATGCTGTAATCATTGTAGGTTTTAAGAAGAAATTATAAAATAGTGTGTTATGACTTTTTTTGAAAAAATAACAGCTAGAGCTTGATACTTGCATACTGAAATGCAAGAGTGTGACACAGTGCTGACTTCTGTTGACTGTTCATCCACAGAAATGCTAAGTTTGTTTTAGCCCATATCTTGTGCTCGTCTGATACTTGAACAAAGTATCATATATCATGGGGTTGTAAACCAAGGTTAGGACTGTCCCTAAAGCCTGACTGCACTGAAAACACCCTGCCATGGGAAAGAGAGTTCAATGTCCTTTGTTCAAAACTCAGATGAGCATTTTTTAATTGACTCTGAAGGTAATAAAGTGATGCACCTGGAGTTTGGCTCCTGGGTTCGCATGTGCCAATCCCATTGTTTGGTTCTTCTTTCATACAAGCAAGTGCTACTCCTTAACCTCATAGTCCGCCCCATCCCGCATGCGGTCGCGTTACTACAGCCTCAAGCTCATTACCATAACGCAACGTTAGCGATTTCTAAAAATCGCAAATGAAATGAAATAAATATGCCTGCTTTCAAGCTTATCCTTTTCTTAACAATCCCGTCGTCTCAGATTTTCAAAATATGCTTTAGAACCAGAGAAAATCAATAATTTGTGTAAGAGTGGTGATAGCTAGCTTAGCATTTAGCGTTAGCATTTAGCACGCAACATATTCACAAAAACCAGCAAAGGGATCAAATAAAATAATTTACCTTTGAAGAACTTCAGATGTTTCAATGAGGAGACTCTCAGTTACATAGCAGATGTCCAGTTTTTCCTGAAAGATTCTTGTGTAGGACACATCGTTCCGTTTGTTACTATGCATTTGGCTACCGAAACTAACCGAAAATTCAGTCACCTACACGTCAAACTTTTTTCCGAATTAACTCCATAATATCGACTGAAACATGGAAAACGTTGTTTGAATCAATCCTCAAGGTGTTTTGTCATATATCTCTTCATTGAAATGGCAGTCCTAGAAGCCTTCTTTGTTCTCTGATTCGGATGGAAAAATACTGGTAGCTGACTTTTGCGCACCAATTTCCACGAAGACACCGTGCGGGACACTTGGCAATTGTAGTCTCTTATGGTCAATCTTCCAATGATATGCCTACAAATACGTCACAATGCTGCAGACACCTTGGGGAAACGCTAGAAAGTGTCCGTTCATTCCTGTCGCATTCACAGCCATATAAGGCGATCATGGAAAACGTACCTTCAGAAATCCTGTTCATTTCCTGGTCGCTCAAACATCTTGGTTTTGCCTGAAGCTTTTGTTATAAGGCACTCACAGTGAAAATCTTTGCAGTTCTGGAAACGTAAGAGTGTCTTCTTTCCAAAACTATCAATTCCAAGCATAGTCGAGCATCTTTTCGTGACAAAATATTGCGCTTAAAATGGGCACGTCTTTTTATCCAAAAATGAAATAATGCCCCTAGTGGACTAACAGGTTAAAGACGCCCGCCAAGTTTTCATAGGCGACAGCAGGTTGAGTTGAAACTTGTCGCTTTTATGATATCAAGTAGGGAGAGTAATCTGTCTAGAGATAAGGAGCACACTATGTGGATCGTTTTGAACCTGTGTGGGTACCCATATGTTCACTTTTTGAATCCATGCAATACCTTAACCGTACTGTACTACTATGCAAAGTCATACCCAGAGGGCAAAACAGGTTGCAATGGTGTCAGGCCGACGTCTTTAGTGCCCTACATAGTCAGGTTGCATAATGATTGTAAAATGACAAATGTCCAGATAACTAGATTACAACCAGGTTATCTGACCAGATAACAAAGTATTATGTATTTCCCAGGCATATTGATGCCATGAAAAAGACAGCAAAACCTGGTTCTATTTGACCAGATAACCAGTTTACAATCAGAGAACGACAACATTATGACATCCCATGCCAAATGTTGCCCGCTGGTTAGGACACTAATGCTTCATAGGATAATGACTAATCTCTTACCTTGGATACTTTTTATTAATGGTGTTATTGACTGTGTTTCTCTCCTACTTCCTGTATTCTGTTTGGTATCAGCAGGAGGATCTGAGAAATGTGCGGCAAACACCTGAATGTCTGTTACAAATATTTGATGCTCTGTGCTGACAGTGCATGTCTCTGTGTTTCTCAGTTTCCAAGAAAGCTTTGTGAGCCGACCCCATCTGTGTTAAAATGTGTGATGTGATTTATCACACTTTTTAAGATGTAGACGGAACGGCGGGAAAACAAGCATCATAACTCTGCCCTGCAGGTGATTGCTTACTCTCTCTCCTGCTCTTAGCAATGGCAGTAAATAAAGAGTTGCCTGTCGGAGCAAGTGCCGCCACAGAGGGTGACTCAACTTTATAGACTTTCTGAGAATATGGCCAATTAGTGTGAGAGGAAATGACAATTGGCCGCTCAGCTGTACTCAGCGCCTCTACCTCTCTTCAGAGGTCTTATGCCTCTTATGCCTCTAGAAGGCCAGCATCCCGGAGTCACCTCATCACTGTTGATGTTGAGACTGGTGTTTTGCGGGTACTATTTAATGAAGCTGCCAGTTGAGGACTTGCGAGGCATCTGTTTCTCAAACTAGACACTCTAATGTACTTGTCCTCTTGCTCAGTTGTGCACTGGGGCCTCCCAGTCCTCTTTCTATCCTGGTTAGAGCCCGTTTGTTCTGTGAAGGGAATAGTACGCAGCGTTGTACGAGATCTTCAGTTTCTTTGCAATTTCTCGCATGGAATAGCCTTTATTAGTCTAAAGAAGGCCCGTTTTATTGCTTCTTTAATCACACAACAGTTTTCAGCTGTGCGAACATAATTGCAAAAGGGTTTTCTAGTGATCAATTAGCCTTTTAAATTGATCAACTTTGATTAGCTAACACAATGTGTAATTGGAACACATGAGTGATGGTTGCTGATAATGGGCCTCTGTACGCCTATGTAGATATTCCCTAAAGAATCCGCTGTTTCCAGCTACAATAGTCATTTACAACATTAACAATGTCTACACTGTATTTCTGATCAATTTGATGTTATTTTAATGGACAATTTTTTTTTCTTTCAGAAACATGGACATTTCTAAGTGACCCCAAACTGTTGAATGGTAGTGTATGTTCCGCCCCCTGTGGCTGAATCTAGTTAATGATCCCTGGTGTACACTATGTAAGGCCACTGGGGTTTCATTTCTCAAAGCGTTTTTACTTGGCTCGGAGGATGTTATATACTGTGAATATAAATACTGATTGAATGATTGTCATGGTAACTACCTGATGGTGCTGTTTATACTAGGCTAAAAC
The DNA here is from genome assembly GCF_023373465.1 of Oncorhynchus keta. Taxonomy (NCBI): domain Eukaryota; kingdom Metazoa; phylum Chordata; class Actinopteri; order Salmoniformes; family Salmonidae; genus Oncorhynchus; species Oncorhynchus keta. The sequence continues at coordinate 27,035,514 of NC_068431.1, forward strand.
CCGGTAAAGCGATTTGCCAGGACTTTCTTTGAGTTGTTCCCTAGCACTGCTGCAGTCGCTGAAAAGTATGTTCCTATCAGCTCCCTGGTGCATGGTATTAATAAATGAGCTGCCCTCCAATACATTAGCTGTAGCCATATGAGGGGTATATTGAAGTTTATATCAACAACGGCATCATTAAAGCCATTCCAGCAGAGGCAGAAAGCACAAATCTCAACTATCAGTTGCACTATACTCTGTGCTAGACTTATAGAAATGTATGCCATGGGTATCCATTTTGACTCAAATCTGGTGACTCACTCAGGTAATGACATTTACGACCATTTCCGATGTTTTCCCTGATGAGAATTTTATATTATTTGAACATACCATTTGCAAGGTATCGGAATATACAATACAGTACTGCACTGCATGGTGCTAAGTCTTTGTCAACTATTGGCAGTATATATTTTTTTACTACTGTCATATCATCCCTCTTTATGCGTAATGTAGACTGGTGGAATTACAATATGCAGTCAACAACATGATTTCAAAGAAGAGCAATCAGTGACAGTGACAGATACAGTAAACTCTAGTCTGACTAGACGCTACACGTCTACAAATACATAAATCAAGTGTGTATCTGCATTTGTGTTTCTGCCACACACAGTATCCTCCCTTTCAAGGTACCAGTGTCGAGTGGATTTGCATAAATGTACACAAATCAAATCATCAAATGTTATTTGTCACATGCGCCGAATACAAACACTGTTAAATGCTTACTTACAAGCACTTCAAATTCTTAGGGCTGCAATCCCATTAACAGCATCGTTATGACAACAGCCAGTGAAAGTGCAGGGCGCCAAATGCAAAACTACAGAAATCTCCAAATTTAAATTCCTCAAACACACATGCATTTTATACAGTTTTAAAGGTAATATTGTTGCTAATCCCACCACAGCGTCCAATTTCAAACAGGCTTTACAGCGAAAGCACCACAAACGATTGTTAGGTCACCACCAACTCACAGAAAAATTCCAGCCAAAGAGAGGAGTCACAAAAGGCACAAATAGAGATAAGGTTAATCACTAACCTTTGATGATCTTCATTAGATGACACTCATAGGACTTCATGTTACACAATACATGTATGTTTTGTTTGATAAAATTCATATTTATATGTAAAAAATCTCAGTATACATTGGCGCGTTACGTTCACTAGTTCCAAAAACATCCGGTGATATTGCAGAGAGCCACATCATTTTACAGAAATTCTCATTATAAATGTCGATAAATACAACTGTTAGACATGGAAATATAGATATACCTCTTCTTAATGCAACCGCTGTGTCAGATTTTTTTTTTACTTAACGGGAAAAAAAACATGCAATAATCTGAGATGGCGCTCAGATTATCTGCCATGTTGGAGTCAACAGAAATCAGAAATCACATTATAAATATTCCCTTACCTTTGACGATCTTCATCAGAATGCACTCCCAGGAATCATAGTTCCACAATAAATGCTTGATTTGTTTGATAATGTCCATTATTTATGTCCAAGTAGATAGTTTTGTTAGCGCGTTTAGTACACAAATCCAAACGCTCGTGCAGGTCCAGCCGAACGTCGGACGAAACTTATATTACAGGTCGAAGAAACTTGTCAAACTAAGTATAGAATCAATCATTAGGATTTTGTTATCATAAATCTTCAATAACGTTCCAACCGGAGAACTCCTATGTCTGTAGAGAAGCCATGGAACACAGGTCGCTATATCATGTGAAATGCGCGTGACCAGGACCTGGCTCTCTGCCAGACCACTGACTCAAAGAGCTCCCATCCGGCTCCACAACACAGTAGAAGCCTCATTCAAGTTTATAATGACGGTTGACATCTAGTGGAAGCCCTAGGAAGTGCAACTTTATCCATAGCCCACTGTGTATTCAATGAGGGCTGGGTTGAAAATCGACCAACCTCAGATTTCCCACTTCCTGTTTGGATTTCTTCTCAGGTCTTTGCTTGCCATATGAGTTCTGTTATACTCACAGACATCATTCAAACAGTTTTAGAAACTTCAGAGTGTTCTCTATCCAATACTAATAATAATATGCATATATTAGCAACTGGGACTGAGGAGCAGGCAGTTTACTCTGGGCACCTCTGTGTACCTTTCATCCAAGCTACTCAATACTGCCCCTGCAGCCATAAGAAGTTAAACAACAATGTATTTTTAAGAAAAATAAGAGTTAAGAAGATACTGACTAAATACATTTTTAAAAGTAGCAAAATAACGAGGCTATATACAGTACATGGGGTAACGGTACCGAGTAAATGTGCGGGGGTATAGGTTAGTCGAGGTAATTGAGGTAATATGTACAGTACATGTGGGTAGGGGTAAAGTGACTGCATAGATAATAAAGAGCGAGTAGTTGTAGCGTAAAAATAAATTCTAATTAAAAAAGGGGGGTCAATGCAAATAGTCCGGGTAGCAATTTGGCTTGGGGCCATGACTGCTTTTTGGACCTAAGACGCTCCAGTACCGCTTGCCATGCGGTAGCAGAGAGAACAGTCTATGACTAGGATGGCTGGAGTCTTTGACAATTTTTAGGGCCTTCCTCTGACACCACCAGGCATAGAGGAAGCTTGGCCCCAGGGATGTACTGGGCCGTATGCACTACCCTCTGTAGCGCCTTGCAGTCCTTTCTTTGCAGCCAAGTCTAAATCAGTCTCCTTAAACATATTTTATTGATCCTGGAGCACAAACATTGCCTACTGTTTGCCAACATCACTTTGTGTATTACAGTAAGATAATTTGGTAATTTGGTAATTTGGAAGGAATGCTCTCAATACATTTCAATGGGAATGAGCACTTTGCTTGAATTTTTTAATAAAGGGTGCAATATGAAGAAATCGCTCTGTGATTTCCTGGTTGCTAAAGTTCAAATAGTTTGCCTAATTTTAGTTTATCTGTCAAAGTAAGCAATATATAGTGTCCCATCTAAATCACTTTGACATATCTTTTTAATAACCAACAATTTAGCATTTTCAGGTGTACAAAACCAAAAAGTAAATGAAGCGAAAACCAATCTTAAGAAGGGGAAGCATAGAAACAGCCCACTTCTTAGTCTTGCTTTCAATGAGAATGACATATCTATAACACACATTTCTTTTTGTTTTTACACCTTTTTCTCCCCAATTTCATGGTATCCAATTGTTTAGTAGCTACTATCTTTTCTCATCGCTACAACTCCCGTACGGGCTCGGGAGAGACGAAGGTTGAAAGTCATGCGTCCTCCGATACACATCCCAACCATGCCACACTGCTTCTTAACACAGCGTGCATCCAACCCGGAAGCCAGCCGCACCAATGTGTCAGGAAACACCGTGCACCTGGCAACCTTGGCGTGCACTGCGCCCAGCCCGCCACAGGAGTCGCTGGTGCGTGATGAGACAAGGATATCCCTACCGGCCAAGCCCTCCCAAACCCTTCGCCCCACGGACCTCCCGGTCGCAGCCGGTTGCAACAGAGCGCAAACCCAGGGTCTCTGGTGGCACAGCTGGTGCTGCAGTACAGCGCCCTTAACCACTGCGCCACTCGGCCTATAACACACATTTCTATTGGGTCACCCAAAAAGTAGCAAATTGCAGCTTTAAAGTCTCTTCCCGTGCATTCCATTGAACTCAGAAAGGGAACCATGTCAATTAAATTGCATGATAGGTTCATATGACCCAACTACATTGGACCAGGTCTCTCTTGGAAAAGAGATGTTATCTCAATGAGAACTTGAATTGAGTTCAACTACTCCTCTAGCCAGCACCTCGCATAAATAGGTGTGCGTTTCTTTTTCTTCTAGATCTCAATGAGAAAAACCTGTAGAAATAAAGGTTTAAAAAAAAATGCCTACCCTGGAGCCTTCCCTGTTTTGATGATGTTTTTCCAGTAAATCATAGAATTATTCAGTACCGGTTCATTTTATTGCATTGATTCTACTGTGAATATTGTGTGGTGTATTACTCTGACATTTGGACAACCTGACATTCTCAATATGACAAGAGCAAAGAGTAAGTCCTAATCAAGGATTGCCTGCGTTTTGCTTTAATTCAAAATAGAAATTGTTTCATATTTGACCCATAACAAAGCTAACAAAGATTGGAGTTAAAATTTTGATCCGGCATCAGAATTCTAGCTAACCAGTTTGTCATATGTCGAGCATTGTGTGTCAAATCAACCATACTCCAAATGCTCTTGTTTGTATTGAACTAACAGGAGTTTTAGATTATTCTGTCAGAGCAAATCTCTGATCTCTTTGTGTGTCGGTTTACTGAATGCAAATTAGGTGCAAATGATTTCAAAATTTGATTGTGTGAGATTGATTTGACACAAAGCATCGTAATACATGTGTGAAACATTAATCTGTTTAACAGTTTTGTGGTTGGGTTACTAGCTCGCATTAACTCATGTTCATGATAATGTATGGTGTGTGTGTATACATGTAGAACGGTGTATGTGGAAGGCAGAGTATTAACAGTGTCGATGCATGCTCAACCATTGTAGTGGAGCAATGCATATTATAGATCCTTATTCATATTAATATTGTAGTATTTGACATAGTCCTGAATATAACCTTGTTCATTTTCTGGTAAGTACTGTAGCTCGTGTATGAAAACACAATGCATTGCCCTAATGATTGGCTTTATTTCCACATTGTTTGTTTCTGTGTGCATTTGTTTGTGTGCAGTATTCATCTATGTAAAAGAGATTGAAACATATTTGCACAATGTTTGATCTGACTGTCTTTCCACTGCTTTTTGCTGTCAACGATAGTGAGAGTGGGTAAGCGAAATACACATATGGGGTCATATAGGCATATGACCCTTACAGGCAGTGATGATATGAAAACAAGCATATTTATTTAACGTGGCCGTATCTTATTTTGGGGAAAGGTTGGTAGCATGAACCAGGTTTTCCAATGGTTGACCTGTTTATGAACTCAACTTTATGATTTTTGATTGACGCACCATTAGATTGCTTCATGTTCTAATGATTAGATTAGATTAGTATAGCATGTCGTGATTGGCATGTCTGGTGTGTTGTCTTAATATGGGTAATATATGTATCAGCTCACCTCTAATATAGTATCGTACATGGCTGATACATGCAATGGTGTGTCTAACATATTAACTTAGATAGTAACTGACAGTTGTTAATTGGTTGAATGCAACTAATGAAATGCTGTGTGATTTCCCTAGGCCCAAGATTGTGGTGTTTGATAATCAGACCATCAACCTATTTTTAATCATAACAGATTAAATCAAGTGCCGAAATTAGTTGTGTCACTGAAGTTTTTGGAGTAGAATATGTAATGATTTGGCCCAGAGCCTACTAAAAGAACAACAACACACTTGAGGCCTGGAGGGAAGCAGTCTGACATTCTGAAGTTATGGATGAAAGGTTGGAGATAAAAGCTGACTCCGCATTTCTGTCTCTATCTTTTCCTCGCTCTCTGTAACTTTCTCTTTAACTCCCTCTCTTCCCGTATTTTCTCCCTCCCTCTAACTTTCTCTCCACTCTCTCTGTCTTCCTTATTCTGTCTCTCTTCTCTCTCTTCCTTCTCTTTCCTTCATTCCAGACACCATGACTAGCGGCTCAGGCCTGGGCACGGGGGCCATCGTGGGGATCCTCATCGTGGTCTTTGTGCTGCTGCTGGTGGGTGTAGACGTGACCTGCTACTTCCTCAACAAGTGTGGCTTCCTCATGTGCATTGCCGTTAATTTTTGCGGCAAGTCTGGACCTGGAGCAAAGAACAAGGACATCGAGGAGGGCAAAGCAGCATTCATGTGAGTCTCTCTTCTTCTCTTCTCCCTGGCCCCCTTGCTTTTCTCTCTGAAATGCTGTATGCACTTTGAGCAGTAGCTACTCCCAGACACTAGACCAAAGTTTGGCAGTGCAGAATTGCAGTGTTTTTAACCAAAATGACTCACTACAGTACAGTTGTACTGCACCAATATTTATTCAAAACTATTTTTCCCCTTACAGAAAGGATGAGTCAAAGGAGCCCATCGTGGAGGTGAGGACAGAGGACCGCACCCCGAACCATGAAGGGGGGGGACCCACAGAGCCCAATGAGACCACCCCTCTTACCGAGCCCGAGTGAGTACTCCAGCACTGGCTGTAGGTAGACCCCCTGCACTAGGGTTGCCTTACACTGGAAAACCCATACTAATCATGTGATATGTCTATGTATAAGATATACTTCTTAATCCATGACAGCAGTTGAGCATTTTGAGCATGTGTTTGCTGACATATTGGCTAAACTAATTGATAAAAGATTGTGAGAATGGAATATCAACACCAAATACTGAAGATGTGCTCTGATGTTTGTTGTTTACGCTAATGGTAACAAACATAGCTAGTTGTTGTGTGTACCAGCCTTTAACACTTAATAACCTAGACCCTAAACTGATTTTTGGTTTAATTTGCTTTAGTTTGCTTAAGATAGTGTTTGTGTCTATCCCTCACTGCACTTTAACGTTTTGAATCTCTAGTTCTTTGCTTTATCACTGCATGTAGCACTCACTTTGGATGTGTGTTTGTGCCTTGGTCTCCCCTCCCTACCCGTCCCTGCTCTCTCTCTCTCCTCTCTCACCATCTCGCTGCTCGATGGCTCGTCTCTTTCCTGCTCTCCTCCTCTACTCACAGGCACACTGCTGACACTACTGCCACCGTGGTGGACTTGCTCCCCTCTATCGCCACTAACTCTGACCCCGTCACTGAGAGCTTTAGCACAGCCCAGAATAGCCCAGCTAGCGAGACGACCACCCTCACTTCCAGCACAGCTGCCCCAACCCTTGCTCCCACCGAGGCCAAAACTTTCCCTAATAGCACCCCTGCCCCCATCATCCAGTCCAGCACGCCCAAAGCTAGCGCTCCCGCCGCTCAGTTTGCCGCACAATCTGACGTGGCTCCCCTCGTCGACCTAAGCGAGGCTCCAAAAGCCACGCCCTTGTCCGACCCTAAGCCCGCCACCCCCACCTCCAACCTCCCCTCTGCCAAAGCCGATGCCGCTTCACAGAGCCAGCCCGAACCCGTCCAAAGCACCCCTGCCAGCGACAGTCAGAATAAGGACTTACAGATAGACTGCCTGGCCAAGGATGTGTTTGATACACTGGGCAAAAGCTCAGAGGCCCCAGCAGACTCCACTGCTGCTCCCGCACCAGCCAAGGACGAGTATGACCTCCTCCCTTCCTCAGTCTGTTTTACTGTGTGTATGTTTTCGCTCACCCACCTCCACCACCACCACCTACTATATCCTCTGTCTGTTCTCATAGTTTTGGGCAACCTCCCTTTGTTACACTCTTTCTATCAATCACTATACTACTACTGCAGCCATTCAATCAGCTACATCGCCACGGATGACACCTAACGCTTTAACGAAGCGCGACATTCGCGACCCTGATCAGCAGACGAACCCTGCTGTACTCTCTGGACATCCTGAAGGCCTTCGGCCTAGAGTGCAAAGCCGGCCGGCCGGCGGAGACCGAGAGGGAGAAAGAGGGCGACGAAAAGGAGTGAGCAGGGCAGGAGATAGGCAGCAAAGGAAACAGGCAAGTCAGATCCGTAACCCATGGGATAAGGATTGGCTCTGCAAGCAGGCCGAACAAAACGCGACCTCGAGCGGACACCACAGGGAGAGAAGGTCGCATAATGAGCTAAGTAATGTAGGATGCATTTCCTGAGAACCGAAAAAAGGTGCCGCCAGTGGGTTGGGTACCACTGGTGAAATCTTCTTATCTTGACAGTACAGCCTCAGAGAGAGGGCCACTCCAAGGAGCCAGATCCTCCCAGGGTTTCTCCGCAGGGACCGACCAATAGGGAGTTTTTGCCACTGGCCGCCGTACACCGTCCCAAACACGGCGTTTTCCAAGGAGTAGAGGCTGGGCCAAGGGACCCCCCGAAGTACCAACTCACCCCGTTTTCCAAGGAGTAGAGGCTGGGCCAAGGGACCCCCCGAAGTACCAACTCACCCCGTTTTCCGTCACCGGTTTGGAGCATCCGAAGGGCCCGTCAGTAGGAAAGTCCGTTGATTATGCCGAACATCCGCTCGTTCAACTAAGGCTGGGTTAAAAACTAGACATGAGGAGTTAATGGGAATTTTCGCCACGATTGTGTTGCATCATGGTTATGTCCCAATATAAGGCCTCCGGTCGGTAGGTAGGCGGCTGATGCGCAGCCCAAAAACCTAGAAATGTCCAAATCAAATCAAATCAAATTTTATTTGTCACATACACATGGTTAGCAGATGTTAGTGCGAGTGTAGCGAAATGCTTGTGCTTCTAGTTCCGACAATGCAGTAATAACCAACAAGTAATCTAGCTAACAATTCCAAAACTACTACCTTATAGACACAAGTGTAAGGGGATAAAGAATATGTACATAAGATATATGAATGAGTGATGGTACAGAGCGGCATAGGCAAGATACAGTAGATGGTATTGAGTGCAGTATATACATATGAGATGAGTATGTAAGCAAAGTGGCATAGTTAAAGTGGCTAGTGATACATGTATTTCATAAGGATGCAGTAGATGATATAGAGTACAGTATATACGTATACATATGAGATGAATAATTTAAGGTATGTAAACATTATATTAGGTAGCATTGTTTAAAGTGGCTAATGATATATTTTACATCATTTCCCATCAATTCCCATTATTAAAGTGGCTGGAGTTGAGTCAGTGTGTTGGCAGCAGCCACTCAATGTTAGTGGTGGCTGTTTAACAGTCTGATGGCCTTGAGATAGAAGCTGTTTTTCAGTCTCTCGGCCCCAGCTTTGATGCACCTGTACTGACCTCGCCTTCTGAATGATAGCGGGGTGAACAGGCAGTGGCTCGGGTGGTTGTTGTCCTTGATGATCTTTATGGCCTTCCTGTGACATCGGGTGGTGTAGGTGTCCTGGAGGGCAGGTAGTTTGCCCCCGGTGATGCGTTGTGCAGACCTCACTACCCTCTGGAGAGCCTTACGGTTGTGGGCGGTGCAGTTGCCGTACCAGGTGGTGATACAGCCCGACAGGATGCTCTCGATTGTGCATCTGTAGATGTTTGTGAGTACTTTTGGTGACAAGCCGAATTTCTTCAGCCTCCTGAGGTTGAAGAGGCGCTGCTGCGCCTTCTTCACGATGCTGTCTGTGTGGGTGGACCAATTCAGTTTGTCTGTGATGTGTACACCGAGGAACTTAAAACTTACTACCCTCTCCACTACTGTTCCATCGATGTGGATAGGGGGGTGTTCCCTCTGCTGTTTCCTGAAGTCCACAATCATCTCCTTAGTTTTGTCAAAGCTGGGTTTGGCGCATCAGGGTATCAAAGTGAAGATATCCGACCGGCGGAACTCCTACAGCGGCCCGTGCTCCTCATGCGTAGCATGTAAAAATCGAGGTTGCGCAGGTTACGGCGAGTGAAACTATGACTCACTTAAGGTAGCCAAATGCCTCGTCATCTAATTAGTGACACGCATGAATGGATGAACGAGATTCCCACTGTCCCTACCTACTATCTAGCGAAACATAGAAACAAAATACATTTTTTTTCTCAATAATTTTGTGTTGTTTTGTATCTTTTGTTTTTATTTTACACATCATGTCATGATAAATGCCATATCAGAAGTTTTACCAAATCTGATAGATACGACAGAATTATGGCCTGAATGTTACTGCCACAATCATCTTCTGTGGTTGTTATCTCCTGAAAACAATCCTTCTTCGTAACAACAATAAAAAGCCATTATGATCATGGGCAGTATGAAAGGGCTTTGTTCTACGTTTCAGTCTTATCTCAGACAAACCCTTAGGATGATGAGGCAAACTCTGGGGTGAGATATTCCAGGAGCTTGCTCTTGTCCCACGCTTTTCACCCAGAACACCCCAAACAAAAAAACAAATCATCAGTGATGGATTATCAGGACTTAACGTTCATTACAATGAGGCTGTCGTCAACGGAGCATCGGTGTGATGAAGCAGGACTCATCAAGATTTGTCTTCATAGGTCTGGTGGGTCTGAGGCACCTCCTTCCCCGTCTCCACGGTGGTTTGTCTTCCACACAACAACCAACCAGTCTTGTCAGGCGTCTTGAAGGCTCACTACATTCCTGGACTTGTCCACTGAGGACCCCTTCTTCCACTTCCTCCCCAGGCTGTGCTATATAAGGCTGTGCTGCACCTATCCGCTGTATCTGACAATAAATCAAACTAAAATAAATAAACAATGAATTATACTGATCCCTCTGTACATTCAAAGGACTAGTGTTAACAAGGCTGGCATGGTGTCCGTGGACAGTTGTTAGATGGTACTTTGATTTGACTGAGACTTGTTTGAAAGAAAGCCTTGACGGCTGGGTTTGAAGGCCACCCCTTAGAGGTTGTACTTTGAGATCCTAGGATCATCAATGTGTGAAAGCCCTTTGAGCTCTTGTGGGTAAATTATTTCCCCATTTGGTTCCTCTCAGCCAAAACACAGGCAGTAAGTTCATCTGCATTCTGTCCGTGGTGGTCATGTGTTAGGAAGTAGTGAACTACAGGTTGTTCAACTAGTAATTTAACTACGTTTTGCAGTAGCTTGATGGTACAATAGTTGAACTCAATTCAAATCTAGGTAGTGTAGTTCCAATTTGGACAGGAGCTAATAACTTTTTTTTGCCATGTAGCGGTGTAGCTAAATACTGGAACTACACAATACTTTTAATTTAAAAAATAATAAATATGGTTGAAGTAGGCAATAATTTCCTTTCTTTTTCGCCATCAGACCTGCTTAATTCTCACTTGAAACATTGTTTTTAAGTTTAATAGTCTAAATTACACATTCTGTTCACATGATCCCAAAGTGATTTGTTGTTGCAATTTGTAGTCTGACATTTCAGATGTACACTGCATTCGGAAAGTATTCACACCCAGTTTACACATTTTGTTACGTTACAGCCTTATTCTAAAATGTATTAAATTCATGTTTTTCCTCATAAATACCCCATAATGAGAAAGTGAAAAACATTTTTTCAGTTGAGCAGTGAATTTCAAACAGATTCAACCACAAATATCAAGGAGGTTTTCCAATGCCTCGCAAAGAAGGGCAACTATTCGTAGATGGGTACATTTTTAAAAAAGCAGACTTTGAATATCCCATTGAGCATGGTGAATTAATTAATTTAACTTTGGATGGTGTATCAATACACCCAGTCACTACAAAAGTGCAGGCGTCCTTCCTAGCTCAGTTATCGGAGAGGAAGGAAACAACTCAGGGATTTCACCATGAGGCAAATGGTGAATTAAAACAGAGTTTAATGGCTGTGATAAGAGAAAACAACTCAGGATGGATCAACAACATTGTAATTATTCCACAATACTAACCTAATTGACTAATTGAACAGACGGAAGCCTGTAAAATATTTTTAAAATCCCAAAACATGCATCCTGTTTGCAACAAGGCACTAAAGTAATAGTGAAAAGAATGTGGCAAAGCAATGAACTGTTTTGACCCAAATACAAAGTGTTAAGTTTGGGGAAAATCCAATACAACCCATTACTGAGTACCACTCTCCATATGTTTAAGCATAGTGGTGGCTGCATCATCTTATGGGTTTTGTTGTAATTGTTAAGGACTGGGAAGTTTTTCAGGATAAAAAAATAAACAATATGGAGCTAAGCACAGGCAAAATCCTAGAGGAAAACCTGGTTCCCTCTGTTTTCCTCCAGACACTGGGAGATTAATTCAAATCTACACTGTAGTTGCTTACCTAGAAGTAAATGTTCCTGAGTGGCCGGGTAACGGTTTTGATTTAAATCTACTACACCTGAAAATGGTTGTCTGGCAATGATCAACAACCAACTTGAAGAATTTTGAATAATGGAAAATGTACCAAAATCCAATTGTGGAAAGGTCTTAGAGACTTACCCAGAAAGACACAGCTGTAATCACTGCAAAAGGTGCTTCTACAAAGTATTGACTCAGCGGTGTGAATACTTATGTAAATTAGATGATTCTGTGTTTCATTTTCAATAAATTTGCAAACATTTCTAAAGACATGTTTTCACTTAGTCATTATGGGGTATTGTGCGTAGATGGGTAAGAAACATCACAAAAAAAAATCAATTTAATCAATTTTGTTAATCAGGCGGCAGGCTGTAACTCAACAAAATGTGGAATAAGTCGAGTGGTATGAATACTTTCTGAAGGCACTGTATGATCATTTTTCACGATGGGCACTCTTAAAATATTTACAACAATCTTTTGATTCTTCCTGCCCCTTCTCTTTTTGGTGCTCAGGGGTTTGTTCATCCCCCTTCCTCACTTCGCTGCCTTTGAGTATTGGGGCTCCCTCTTCGTTGACTGCCGCTGTCAGCTCTGAGCACCGGGCACCATGGGAAGGATCCCTTTGCAATCTGGTTTTACCGGTACAGAAAGCAAACAGAGTCTCTCCACCCTCCCATCTCAGAACGGAGGACATTTTTTATTTTACCTAGGCGTAAGGAAACTGTAGGGCTTTCGGATGGCTTGGCCCACCCACTGCATGCGCGCACACACACATACACAAACACACACACAAACACACACACAGCTCTGCCCTCCAGCTGACATGTAGCTACACTGCAGCTGGCAGGTGTAACTGCACCTCTGCATCTGGGTGCTAAAACAAACCAGCAACTACTCTGTTTTCATCCATTATATCATCATATTGGACAGATAAAATCTATCTTCCCTGGCACCCAGTATTACCCAGACCAGGGTTCCCATAGCAACAAGGGCAGAGTTTTAAAAAAAATCTAATTAAATGTTGTTTGTCACATGCTCCAAATACAACTGTGAAATGCTTACTTGCAAGCCCTTAACCAACCAGAAATAGAGTTAATAAAATATTTACAAAATAAACTAAAGTAACGCAATAAATGTACATAACAATAACGAGGCTATATACAGGCTATATCTTGAGTTGGGAAAATCTTGTGCAATACACCGACGCATGTCTTGTATTCAAGATCCTTAATGGCCTGGCTCCCCCTCCACTCAATATTTTTGTTAAACAGAAAACCCAGACATATGGCAGCAGATCCACAAGGTCTGCCATGAGAGGTGACTGTATAGTTCCCCTAAGGAAAAGCACCTTTAGTAAATCTGCATTCTCTGTGAGAGCTTCCCATGTCTGGAATACACTGCCATCAGACACACATAACTGCACCACATATCACACTTTCACAAAATGCTTGAAGACATGGCTAAAGGTCAATCAGATTTGTGAACATGGTCCCTAGCTGTGTGTTGCCGCTTTCCATGTTGTCTGTTGTCTGTAGCTTGTGAGGTGTGGAAACACTTTGTTGCTTTTATGAATTTTGTCTTGCTGCTTTTTGTTCTATGTTGCTCTGTCTGTATGCTACGTCTTGCTTGTCCTATGTTGCTCTGTCTGTATGCTATGTCTTGCTTGTCCTATGTTGCTATGTTTTGCTTGTTCTATGTTGCTATTGTCTATATTGTAATTGTTTTTAATAACCTGCCCAGGGACTGCGGTTGAAAATTAGCCGGCTGGCTAAAACCGCCACTTTTACCGAAAAGTTGATTAATGTGCACTGTCCCTGTAAAAATAAAAAATAAACTAAACTAAACTACAGGGGGTACCGGTACCGATTCAATGTGCGGGGGTACAGGTTAGTCGTAAAGTGACTATGCATAGATAATAAACAGCGTGTAGCAACCGTGTAAAAACAGGGGGGGGGTCAATGTAAATAGTCCGGGTGGTCATTTGATTAGCTGTTCAGCAGTCTTATGGCTTGGGGGTAGAAGCTGTTAAGGAGCCTTTTGGTCCTAGACTTGGCGCCCTGATACAGCTTGCAGTGCGGTAGCAGAGAGAATAGTATATGTCTTGGGTGACTGCAGTCTTTGAGAATTTTTGGGCCTTCCTCTGATATCGCTTAGTATATAGGTCCTGGATGTCAGAAAGCTTGGCCCCAGTGATGTACTGGGCCGTATACACTACCCTCTGTAGCCCCTTACGGTCAGATGCTCTCGATGGTGCAGCCGTATAAGTTTTTGAGGATCTGGGGACCCATGCCAAATCTTCTCATTCTCCAAGGAACTTGAAACTCTCGACCCGCTCTACTTCAGTCCCGTCGATGTTGATGGGGGCCTGTCGGCGCTCCTTTTCCTGTAGTCCACGATCAGCTCTTTTGTCTTGCTCACATTGAGAGAGAGATTGTTGTCCTGGCACCACACTGCCAGGTCTCTGACCTCCTCCCTATAGGCTGTCTCATCGTTGTCGGTGATCAGGCCTGCTACTGTTGTGTTGTCAGCAAACGTAATAATGGTGTTGGAGTAGTGTTTGGCCACGCAATCGTGGGTGAACAGGGAGTACAGGAGGGGACTAAGCACACAACCCTGAAGGGACCCCCGTGTTAATGATCAGCATGGCAGATGTGTTGTAGCCTACCCTTACCACTTGGGGGCGGCCCTTCTGGAAGTCCAGGATCCAGTTGCAGAGGGAGGTGTTTAGTCCCAGGGTCCTTAGCTAAGTGATGAGCTTTGTGGACACTATGGTGTTGAACGCTAAGCTATACTCAATGAACAGCATTCTCACATAGGTGTTCCTTTTGTCCAGGTCGGAAACGGCAGTGTGGAATGCGATTGAGATGTGTTTGTTTGGGCATTGTGCGAATTGGTCGGGTGGTCTAGGGTTTCTGGCATGATGGTGTTGATGTGAGCCATGACCAGCCTTTCAAAGCACTTCATGGCTACCGACGTGAGTGCTACGGAGCGGTAATCATTTAGGCAGGTTACCTTCGCTTTCTTTGGCACAGGGACTATGGTGGTCTGCATGAAACATGTAGGTATTACAGACTTGGCCAGGGAGAGGTTGAAAATGTCAGTGAAGACACTTGCCAGTTGGTTCACCATTATTAATGAGACTTATGGTGTTGCATGTGGAATAAGGTGCCTCATTTTACCCTCCCATTCTCCTGCTAGTCCAGACCAGCCTAGCCTAGTTTCCCCTGCCCTGGCCAAACCCAGGCTGGTCAGTTTTTCCTCCAGGCAATAACAACGCCACACTTTAATAGCCGTCCAGGCTGTTATCCTAATTAGCTACATTTACAGTCTGCCACCATAGCAGGATTCATGGAGAAAAGCCTTTTAGGCTCCCAGTTTATCTGCATTGTCTAGCAGTTAATTAGGCCGACTTACCATTTGCTTCGGTGGTCCTGTCGTGACGGTATGCTGAACTGTTTTTTTTTCCTACGGCAACTTTAGTTTTGTCACTGTTGATACCATTCCTGTTCTACTCTATACTGCCAAAGTCAGCCAGTGCTGAGATAAATGACCCTGTGACTTTTTCCCCCGTCAGCCAACCTGGTAATTTTATCGCTACTCTGACAAATTCAACCTTAGGGCGATACAGCACCAGACCTCTGACAGAGAACGCCACCCCTGAGGTCACAAAATGTCCACCGCAATAGTCCTGTCCTTGTCCGGTTGAAGATAGCCTGCAGTTTTCCACTCTTTAACTGCAGCCGGCAGAGTGCTTTGGCCCTGACACCGCCAAAGAGGAGAGTGCCTTTTCACGGATGCAACTGATGCCCGCTGAGCCACAAGGTGTTGGGTGGTGTTGTTGAATACACCCCCTGCATGGCCGGCCGGGCGGTCACCCACTGTGCCCAGCAGCAGCTGTCCTCCCAGAGAGGGTTATTGTGGACAAGGTAATGGAAGTCCTGATGCTGTTGTAATCAAACCCAAATCTCTGGGATCAGATACCTGGTGTGGAGTTTAGCTGACAGTAGGAGCCAGATCCCAGTGGACTCCAACAAAGCCCAGTCCACCAGGCGGATTGTGTAGATATTGTAGATAGTAAAGAAATAGCTTTTCCGCTTTGAGGCCGCCACAATGACCCACAATGCCTCTCTGTCGCTAACGGAGGAGACCGGAGAGACTCAGGTCTTTATCAGCAATCATTCACCCCACTTCCTTGTTTTCTCTGTCATTGTGCCCTTATATACAGGGGCTTTTCATTAAGGTCATTAAGGTCTTCTGTAGCACAGTTGGTAGAGCATGGCGCTTGTAACGCCAGGGTAGTGGGTTCGATTCCCGGGACCACCCATACGTAGAATGTATGCACACATGACTGTAAGTCGCTTTGGATAAAAGCGTCTGCTAAATGGCATATAAAAGGGTGTTCCCTTGGTAGTAGAATACATGATTTCCCAGGTATAATACAATGCCATGGTAGGTGAAATTCTCCAACATGGTTCTTTGCCATACAGAAGATCAGTACCATACTACTCAGATAACCTGGGAGTCCTCAGGCTTAGTTACTACCAGAGAGGGACCCAGGTGACAAGTCCATCCTTACTATCTAGCCCATAGCCGTTATTTGTCACCTGAAGTGTTTGAAGAATATCGTTGAACATAAAAGAGACAGTGGAAAAGGTTTGTGAAAAGCATAGGAAAACAGAGGCACACTGCACCAATTAAGACTCACTCCAAGTCACTTCAGGATTCTCAGCTCTACGGCTTGACCCATTTTGATCATTCATTAGCCGTTATGATTGGACTCACAGATACAGGATCGGAAGAGTCTTTTCCTTGGACAGTCAATCAATACAAACTAACCCCTGACTAATCATAGGGTGAAAGCAATTTGATGAGAAGTGCTCTACCCTGCTCTGTCACATCTGATGGGATACAAGTTTGACTCCATTTCATTGAATTATCAAAGTGTGATCTAAAGCCATTTGTGAAATTGCATGACTAGGCAAAAATGTCTGACCCTGTCACAAAGCTATTGTACTTTACTGCACTTTTGGAGAGAATGAACTATAGTAATCAGTGACATCATTTTGTTGCAGTCTTGAAGTGGATGTTTTGTAGTACAGTCAGTGACTTAATGTGGGAAGATTCCTCTCCATTCTCTGTTCTACCTATTCATAATTTGCTCCTCCTTCAATTCAGACCAACTGTATCTCCTCTCACAATTGTATTGATGTTCTGTTTGTGTGCCATTCCCTCATGTACCGTATCTCTGCTCTGTCATTTCCCAAATCACCATGCATTCTCCCATGAAATGTCTGTGACATCCGTGTGGCTGTCTTTGATGTCAGGATAAGATAGCAGAGCATATCCTGTTATGTGTGAAACACGTTTGGTTCCAGGGGATACAAATTCCCAGAAAAAACTCAAGCAATTATTTTACCTATTTTTTGAAGACAAAAAGCAGCTTAGAACAGACAGTTGTGTGCTACAAGAGATTGTGTATTCATCCCTTAAAGAATCTCTCTCTCTTCTGTGTGGTTCTCTCCAGCGGGAAAATCATGACGGAAGATAAAAGTTTAGCGCCAGAGATGGAGACAGAGGTGAAGAAAGCCCCGACCGAGGTGAAGACCGTCCCCAATGAAGCTGCTCAGACAAACGGCAACGAGAGCAAAGCATGATCCCGACCGCGAGAAGGGAGGAGGGATCAGGGGAGGGTTCACGACAGTCCAGAGGAAAACGTCAAACACCACTCCATCAAATGACAAAAAGCTAAAAAAAAAAAAAGGGGTCTCTTTCTTCAGTGTCTTCTATTAGTTTTCCAAACAAAAGATGAGTTTGTGAGACATGTAGATTGGGAATAAGACTTCATGCACATGCCTTAGTGTTTCTTTCTTTCTTTATCTCTTATTCCTTTTGTAATTTCCTCTCTTTATTCACGGGAAGAAGGAAAATCCTTACCTCTAGTTCACTCTCCTTGTCCTCCTTTTGTATATAACATCAAAGTTACCAGTCTTTTAAATAGGACAGAAGCTAAATATCAGTTGGCATAGATAACCATGGGGGATTGTAGCTTTATTTCAGAACCATGCCTTTACGATGTGCACACATATAAATCCAACACCTTATCCACACACTATTTCCAGTTATGTTTTCACTTTGTTATGCAGTATTGCCATCAATATTTTCACTGCTAATGGATTATGAGTACGTTTTTAATGTTTGTCATGTTTAAATCGTGTGCAAAAGTAACTGCCTTTTATTGTATCTTTATTTTTCATTTAGAATTTTTGAGAGCTAGAGATTAGCATTAGCATGTCTACTTTGCGGTAAAATATTTTTCCATATGTTCTTGTCTTTTTTTGTTTTCTTTTCGTTCCTGAATGTTTACACTGTGTTAACTATCCTAAGATTGTGTAGACACAACAAAACAAAAGAAGACACCGTAGAAAGACAATGTTTCATTCCACAGAAATTACGCAATTTATTGACTCTAAGATTCCATTTTTTGGTTAAATTGCTTTGGTTTTAATTTGGCAAGAACACACACTTTCTCTCTCTCACACACATACCTCTATATCTTTGTCATTAAGTCTTCAATTAGAAGCGCTTTGGACATGTTCCACACTCCAAGGGTTTCAGGGATCACCTTTAATCCCGAAAATGTTGCAGGTCCCAAGGGCTCACAGGGAGTGACGGGCATACAGAGTAGCACGGCCCACCATCTTGGCTTACGGGAGAATGATGTAATCAAAAATTCAGATTACTGTGCCTGTTGCGAACAGCACTTCCGGTTTAGTGATTGGGCCACATCTCAAAATGTAAGGGAAGAAAAAAAGTTGGTGTTGTGTTTTTAAGCATATTTTTAAGCATATAAACACATTTAGTGGCCAGATTTATTAATTTCTTATTTAAGCCATAGTACTCCAGTGTGGATTTGGGAAAATCAAAACAAATATTCAATCTGAACTTTTTGTACAGTGTTTCTCATACTTTAGACTGCAAGCTTGTGCACTGTGAATGCGTGAATATCCTAGTGTGAATACAATGTGTTCTTTGTCATAGAATAAAAAACATATGCATAGTTTGGTTATGAAAGGTATAGCTAATAGTACAGATGAGAAAAAAGTTGGCAGCAACAAGCAAATAGACAATGACAAGATCAAAAAGACAATAAGGAGATGGTGCCTTCTGAAACATGTCAAAATGGCGGCATGTGTTCCATCCTGCTCAGTGTTTGCCTATTCCACCTCTAGGAGGCGACGGCGTAAGGTTTCACATCCTAATAGTTCTGTCCATCACCATGCCTTTTCTGAACGGTCCAAGGAAAACACAGGAAGAGTACTGACAATGTAACTGATTTGTAAAGTGTGAAAACAATACTAAACGGCTATGTCATTGAGTTATTGAATATGGAGGTGTTAGGTTGTGTCCACATTGTTTTCACATGGCTCCTCATTCACTATTTCTCCATGTGACTAATGCAAAAAACAGTTTCATCCCCAAGCAAACAAGGAAAAACACAATTCATTCCAATGATTAACTCATAACTACACCAAGAGTTAAGTTTCAAAACAAACACATAACCTTGGACATTATTAAATACGATCTCATTTGGCTTAAATGACTTGTAGTGCTCACGGTTTGTCCTCAAAACAGAGCATCCAGCAATGAAGGTCAAATGTTTTTTTTCTTGACCTGAAACAAGCATGCAATGTACTTTTATCTTGGATTTAGATGGATTGCATTGGTGTGGCACTGAAAAGTCCCTGAAATAGGAATTGACCAAGGCTTTATCTGTTGTACATTGATCTATTGAAGTGTATAAACTGTTGTCTGTTCCAAACTTTTAGTTTTCTTCAAAATAGACATCAAGTGCTTTTACTCCAAAAGGTTATGTAATCTAAAGGGGTAGGTGTGTCAAAATGACACTGTTTCTGATTAAATGTGTATAAACCATACCTAACGATTATGTCATTTGAAAAAACATTATGGGTTTCTCTTGTCCCAAAAAAAGCTGGAGACTGCTGTGGCTTTTGACCTGTATTTTCAAATGGAATTATAATGTGGGACCAATTTCTATATACGTTTCCATGGAAATGTTCACCAGTGCATCGTGCCATGGAACTTATTTCAGAAAACAAGTCAGGGAACGAAAAATGCTATACATTTATTTTGTTGAAAATTCAGTAAGAAGGAAAAACTCTTTCTCTGACTTCCTCACTTCCTGAAAGTGACCACTTACCTGACACAGTTGGCTTGGTGAAAGTGAGGTGTCATCATATTGCTTTCACCTCACCAAACATGCCAGACTATTTCAAGGAATAGAGGAAGTATAAAACTGTTTTTCAAGTGTTTGAATGGAGACTAGGGCCATATTCAGTAAGAAAACACTGTGGAACATTGCAGATAGAAATGCCATTGCTAGAGCTGACGTGATTTCTTATGTGTAGGCCCTACGAGATAGGTATTTTTGTTCTACATCATACATTTCTATCTAAACGCTGGTAAGCTTTGTGTCCTGCTGAACGCTGCCCAGCTATTCCAACAAGCTTTGAAGTCTCTTACTCCGATAGCCAAACAAAAGTCTGTAATGTTTCATTTTCAATCAGATAGGGGCCTTGTCCTTCCAAACCAAGATCTTTCCCAGTAACTTCCATTTTCACTCCTACCCACCATTCCTTGCTTTTGGGGGCCTTCTCTCTTATATACAGATTTTTACCAAGTGAAGCATTGGTACCACCTCTCTTTCCACTGTCACTGGTGTAAATACTGAGTACTAACCGAAAAAAAAACATTTTGACTTTACATTCTGTCAGAAATTGTGTTCAATAAAGTTAAAGAAAAAAATCATTGCGTAATTGACGTTTACTTAGCCACAAAAATGACAAGAAGAAGCCCCTCGAAGAAAGTATTCTGAAGATGTTTTGTTGGAATTTTTGTTGCTCATGACTTCAGTAATAGTGTCAATAAAAAAATCTACATTTTATGGTAGTTTGTAGTGTACCGCTTGTTTGAAATTTGGATACGATGAATGAAGACACTTTGTTGACCAAAAAAATGTAATTAAATGTTCAGTGACTGCTCAAATTTGCTGGGATCCGTTGTTGTTCAGAGGGTTTACTCAGTCACTTTGTAGCTTAAAAACTGTAAGTAAACAACAATGGGCTACACTGCTACGCTCAAACCTGAGTAAATTATTGTCATTCATGAATAATTGTTAGAATTATGCTGTAACCAATGACTGTATGGCTGTAGCACAGACAACCATAAATTGCCCATACAATACAACCACAGAGGCCTCTTGCTTCTGAGGATTACAACTCTAGATGGTGGTATAGTTACACTTTAATGAAGACCAAAGACAGGTTGGTGTGTAATTGTTTATAAATCCATTTACAGTGGTGTCATTAGTCCTGGTCTTCTTGAGCTTCAGCCACAGATGTTTTTGGTCCAGCCCCCCAAAAAAAACATTTCGGTCTGATATGAGTTTTCATAACCACTTGCGCTATGCAGTATAAAAATTTTTTTTTTTTAATTCACTGACAAAAATAAACTGCACTAGCAGGCCAGGCACTGCAAGAAAACCCTGGAGGGAAGTGGTGCCTGCCGTGGTTGGTTGAGATTTCACAACACAGTGGACCACTCCTGTCTCTTCACCCCTCCCCCCCAGCACCTCTACAATGTCAATGTCATCACTCAGAAGTGGGATGTATTCATTTGATATTTGTAATTTAGCAGACACTCTTATCCAGAACGACTTACAGTAGTGAACGCATACGTTTTCAAACTGGTTCTCATTGGGAATTGAACCCACAACCCTCATGTTGCAAGCGCCATGGTCTACCAACTGAGCAACATGGGACCCTGCCAAACAATTGACAAAGAAAAAAACATATTTAGTCTCTGTGTTTCATAATTTTCCTTCAATTCACAAGAGGCTGAATGTATGTCCCTGGAGAAAGCATCTGAGTGAGCAAAACAGCGCCCCTCTGTCTCTGTGTAGCCCATCTATCTGATGCTGTCTGGTCAAAAAGAGTATGACATTGTTGCTGCCCATAGCATTGAATACAAGGGAAGCCAGCGAGCATTTGGCCTCCCTTGATAACAAAAGTCTAAAAAAATATCCAATCGGTGTTGAGCTAAACTGATTGAGCTTAACTGTGAATGGACCTGGCGCACCAAAAAAAGGTGTCAAGGGAAGCCAGTTTGGATTTGGCTTCACACCAATTACAGCAAAAGCAAAACGTCATTGACAGAAAAAGCTTGAACTGCATCTCATTGTGTTGTTGTCCTCCGGTGACTAGCTAGCTAAAATGGGACCTTTCCTAAATTAGCCATGGATGGAGATAGGGATTTGGACTGGTGGCTTTACTTAATCCTCCGTTCTTGCTAATGATTATAGCGGCGATTCTGATCCAACCATAAATTCATACATTGCCCTGAGAGGATGGAAGTTCATGTAGCTAGATGTTTTTTAAATGTTTTATTTAACCTTTATTTAACTATGCAAATCAGTTAAGAACAAATACTTATTTACAATGATAGCCTAGGAACAGTGGATTAACTGCCTTGTTCAAGGGCAGAATGACAGTCTTACCTTGTCAGCTTGGGGATTCGATCTTGCAATCTTTACGGTTGCTGGCCCAATGCTCTAACCACTAGGCTACCTGCTGCCCCAGATGTAATTTAGTAAGCTAATGTTAACTAGCTGGCTCATCGTTGCCCATGAAAGTAGTGAGCAAGCATTTTAGCCATGTAGCCTAGGACAGCTACAAGCGTGTACTTACTGTATGACGTTGTTTCTCTACAAGTAGGGTGAGTCAACATGTATTTTCAACTTTTACGCACACACAGAGAGACAGAGAGATAAATCAGAACCATGGACAGCCACATCATTCAGTTTACGAAATATTTTAGTTGTCACTGTATTAGACTAAGCATAGGTGATTTGATAATGTTGAAGTTGAAATGGTGCTGGAATAGTGGATGCAGACCCTGTTTTGTTTGCGACTGGCTATTCTCCCTCAGCATATGGGTTGGCTATTGCCAATATGCTAGCATTAGCACTCAGTATCCTTAAGCTATTGGGTGTTAGTCAGAGTTACTAACAGTATATTTAGTGAATGGGCAAGATAAGGATGTTGATATAAGTCGTGATATTAGGAAAAGTGTTTATTTCCAGAGAATCTATTTAATGGATTTCGTTTCTGTAACTAGCTGTCTGGCTAGCTACTTTGGTAGCTACTGCCTGGCTAGCTAGCTGAGACCGAAGACATGAGAACATTTTTTCTGACTGAAGCCTGAGAGGAAGAGGCGAAGCGAGAGGGATAACTGGCCGCAAAATCACTCTTCTCCAGCAGGTGTTGTTGTTTTTTTCATTTTTTTTAACTCACCAAGCGTTATGGAGTTATGGAGGGCAAAGAAAGAGTTTTGAATTTGGTTACAAAAAAATGTAATGGCTTATTTGCAATGTGTGGCTTATTTGATTGAATAGAAGTTACGTAATGTTTAGGTTATTACAAGTGTACTGATATAAGTAGGACACATGAAATCACATTTTTTTAAATATTTGGATTTATTTATCCTTTATTTAACTAGGCAAGTCAGTTAAGAACAAATTCTTATCTACCAGCACAGGATGGGGTCTGGGATTAAAAATACAAATAAATTAAATAGAAATATAGGACAAAACACACATCATAGACAACACTACATAAAGAGAGACCTAAGATGACAACATAGCATAGAAGCAACACATGACATCACAGTATGGTAGCATGGTAGCAGCACAACATGGTAGCAACAAGATAGATGATAAACAGTAACAGCAGCGTATGTTGATGAGTCAAAAGCAATTAGTGCAAAAATGGTCAATATAGATATTCCGGGTAGCTATTAACTATTTAATTAAAGATGCAATTTGCAGAAATCACTCTGCCATTTCCTGGTTGCTAAAATTCTAATAGTTTGCCTAATTTCAGTTTATTTGACAAAACAGCCAGTCATTGTGAAGAGAATCATTGTATAATTTAAACCGCTGTGAAACATATTTTCCATAACCAAAAGTATTTTCAGCTGTTTTGAAGCTGCTGTACAAAAATGAAATTAAAAGATGCAAAAACTAAAATTAAGAAAGGGAAGTTTAGAATTTGGTCAGTTTGCCCCAAACAATTACATATTGTAGCTTTAATTAACTATTTAGCAGTCTTATAGCTTGGGGGTAGAAGCTGCTCAGGATCCTGTTGGTTCCAAACTTGGTGCATCGGTACCACTTGCCGTGCGGTAGCAGAGAGAATAGTTTATGACTTGGGTGGCTGGAGTCTGACCATTTTTAGGACCTTACTCTGACACCGCCTGGTATAGAGGTCCTGGATGGCAGGGAGCTCGGCCCCAGTGATGTACTGGGCAATACGCATTACCCTCTGTAGCGCCTTGTGGTCGGATGCTAAGCATTTGCCATACCAAGCGGTGATGCAGCCAGTCAATATGTTCTCAATGGTGCAGCTGTAGCACTTTTTGAGGATCTGAGGGCCCATGCCAAATCTTTTAAGCCTCCTGAGGGGGAAGAGGCGTTGTCATGTCCTTTCCTCGACTGTGTTGATGTGTGTGGACCATGATAATTCCTTAGTGATGTAGACACTGAGTGACTTGAAGACATCCCGGTAACTTTGAGAAAAAAATGTTTTTATGTAAGTGTTATTGCTGTTATCAAACTCTTATCTGCCTTCTCTTTTGTTAGAATGGTCCCACCTGATCTTGCCTGCCTCCTCCCGAATGCCTTCCCATTTTGAAGACATTTCTTTTCATTGTTAGAGCGGGCAATTGTGTCTGGTCAATACAATGGATAATATGTGCTGAAGCACATATTATCTTCTGACAGTGACACAGTGCCCCCCTGTGGACGGAAGCTGAACTTTACAACAAATTGATATTTAACCCTGTTTAAAGTGGGCAATGTTCAGGTGGTAGAACTGACAAAATGAAATTAATGTTGTCCTGATCTTGTCCACATTTTGATTGTGCATTTGTTGACAAGTGTAGACAATCAAAAGACTTATTGCTATCTGATTGGGATTAGATCTTCCTGACCACCTCTGGAGGTAGTCGAAGACATCTTGTACGCATATCCTTGAAGTGTGAACCAATCATGACAACGAAAGCATATATATTTTGCCAAAGTCACAGTTGTCACGCCCTCTGAAAAAAATCACCGGCCAGTTGAGGTAGTAATTATGCACAAGTTCAACGATCCCGCTACAATTCCTCCAGAAACCAAGTTCCTACTGGCACTGTGGTCGGATGCCACAGACCAATCTAAATTTGATCACGCATATAGAAATAAAGATATTTATGAATGAGAAAAGGGGTTCCTTCCACCCATTACCACGTCCAATGCTAGCACAAAATCAAATATTTAAAAACATTGTACAGAAAGGCCAATGCCCATTTTCATATTTGATTTAAGACATGCTTCATAAACAGCAGGTGACTAGCAGTGAAATGCTAACTTATGGGCACTTCCC
Source organism: Oncorhynchus keta (assembly GCF_023373465.1). Taxonomy (NCBI): domain Eukaryota; kingdom Metazoa; phylum Chordata; class Actinopteri; order Salmoniformes; family Salmonidae; genus Oncorhynchus; species Oncorhynchus keta. The sequence goes on from NC_068431.1 coordinate 27,060,792, forward strand.
AAAATGCAGAGAGAAAAATTATAGAAAATATTATAAAAGGAATAAATACACAATGAGTTCCATCTGTTATTGTTTCAGGGACACCGTCCCTGCAATCCAAGGCATTTCCTTTTGCAATTTTTTGACTTTTTCTATTTTCTATTAGTTTTATCAAATTAAGTCAAGAATACTTTCTTTAAAATTCAATAGCTTCAATCCAATATGACTTGCATGAATACAACCACTTGTTATTGGTCCAGGGACCTCATCCCTTCATTCAATGGCAATTACCTTTGTATTTTTGGAGTTTGGCTATTTTCTATATATGTACATTTACTTTACATTAAAACCTTTAAACTTAAATAGTTTCCACCTCATAAGACTTTCATGAATACAGCCAACTGTTATTGGTTCAGGAACCTCAGCCCTCCAATCAACAGTAATTACTTTAGTAGTTTCTTACTTTGGTGAATTTTTATGAATTTGATTGGCTTTACACAAAAAATACTTCCTTAAAACATCAATATCTTCTATCCCGTGTACTTAAATTAATACAACCAACTGGTATTGGTTCAGGGATCTCTTCGCTCCAATCCATGTGTCATGGCGTTGGCCTGTGGGTAAGGTTTATGACCCCCCCCCATAAATACCTTTCTCCCTTCCCTCTCTCTTGACTCTTCAGAGGGACTCTTGAATAGCCTTTGTTAAACAGAGATTCTGGGAACATCAGAAGGTGCGAGAAATTAACCATATTTTGGTAATCCAACCAGTTGAACATATGCGTTGGTACTTAATGAATATGATGTCAGTTCGGTTGTCATCTGAGACATTCTCGTCAATGATAGGATGACATCAAAGGTACAGTGGAAAGTCTACACATTATAGTTATCAGATTCACATGGAATTGTTGTGCAATTTAAATGTTTGAATATGAAATTATTTTGGAGGGGATGAAATCTGATTTTAGCTTCTAAAATGTGAGAATTGGGTTTTCATGAGTGAATTAGGCCCGACTCAGTGGCCCGCCCACGTGAAGAGACATTGGTTATAAACTATGAAACACGCCCTCCTCTCCCTTCCTATATAAAGCCTTGACGACAATATAACTTTCTGTTCCGGGTGCATTAGGATGACGATCTGATGTCAGAAGGGTTCAGATAATAACAACAGAAGGAAGCCAACCTCAGCGTGAGCTTTGGTTGCGAATGGTATGAACTTTCAACTCTTATTCGCTACAGAAGTGATACCTCCTAGCCGTTGAGTTAGCAACAGCAGCTGCAAACGTGGGGTAGGAAAGAACAGACAGAGTATTCCGTCTACCACACAACGACGTTATTACAACGTATCCAATTTACCACCAGAGACATTCTTCCGAGGACAAGAAGATCTCTGTTGGCCAACACGACCAGCATCTACGACCAACCTACCGAAGCGCAGCTCAGAGGAAATATTTATTGCATTTTCCTTTTCCAAATGGCGGTAATTTAGAATGCATAAGATTCTGTGTTTATGATAGAGTAGCTGCCTACGGCACGATAGAGACATCGCTTCAGTCTTTCCGCTCTTTCACTCAAACCCAACCCCCTTTTCTTTGGGTAACCAGCTGTCGTATATCTGTTCCGTCCGCTAGGGACGTTTTCCTTTATGACATAATTTGTCATCAATGTATGGTTCATTTTGTGTATATGTAATTCTGTGTGATTCGTTAGATATTTAGTAAATAAATAATTAAACCCAATTTTGTATTGCTGATTCAACTTGTTAGCCAGGGTTCGTGAAGATAATAAGGTGACGATTGATATTGACTGCTATTGATGTAAAATATTACTAGGTCTATAAGAGTTTATTCGGAAGATAACTGCTCTATAAATATTATTTTCCAGTTAATTACATTTACATGATTAGCTCAATCAGGTAATATTAATTACAGAGAAAGGATTTTATAGAATAGCATGTCATATCACTTAATCCAGCATAGCCAAAGACATGATACGTGGCAATTGCTTTTGCGATTTTTACGTTGTATTTTTTTTAAATCAATGTTAATTTTATTTACATGACCAATATGTTCTTAAACTTCAATTACTTCCATCCCATATGACTTGAATGAATGAAAAAGTTACAGAGACCAGCTTTCGCTCCACTGGCTGTTTTAGAGCAGTGTGAAGCCATTTGCCTACATTAAAGGGATAATCCACCCCAGAAATAAAAATCATGGAACTCCTGACAATTTGGTGAAAACCTATGTTCTATCAATGGGTAAAATAAATATTTTCCCAAGATTTAACTTTTATTTAACTTCTAAGTGGTCCGTCTGTGAAATCAGGAAATCGTGAAGGACCGCATCATAGCTACATGGTTCTTGTCACTGGCAATATGGCATAACACACTATCACATTTCTTAATGCTTTTAAAACAATTACCTTCGCTCCAGATCGCCAAATCAGCCAATGATTTTATGGGCGTACTTGTCTAAAAAACATTCATCTGTTTATATCGTCATGACAACAAAGTATATATTTTGCTTAGATGTGCTCAATCTAAACAGTGTAGCAAATAATTCAACTCGCCTATAAGTACCATCTTGCAAAGCGCCCTGCGTGTCTGAGGGAAACGTGGGAAAGGGCCGTTGTTGCCATAGCAACATACTCTGCACTCGCTATGGGCAGAGATGAACCGTAATTTGAGCTTTGTGAGATTGATAGTGCAGGTTGATTAAGCAATATTACAGCTAGCTAGCTACATCACATGTTGATAATGAGCCCAGAGCGAAAGCATTACGTTGTGGGTTTTGTAATCGACTTGAACTCCAAAATGGTTTTCACATGTTGCTACAAACCTTGTTATAACGGCAAATTAAAACATTTGTTCACGGGGGCCTCCCGGGTGGCGCAGTGGCCTAGGGCACTGCATTGCTAGCTGTTCCACCAGAGACCCTGGGTTCGCACCCAGGCTCTGTCGCAGCTGGCCAAACCAACCAAAAACCGCAATACATTCGGAGCTGTTTGATTGGTCCAGAAGCCAATGGGTTAGGCCAGAGCCAGAACACACATGGGTGAAACGTCCACAACAACCCTTGTGCCCCTTGTCACCACAAATGACTTCAATGAAAGCAGTCTCAGACTAAGGTATGTAACAAACAACAGAGGAGTGGAAGAATTTAGTGTGAGTCATCTGGCTACATCCACACACCAGAGGCCCAGTGGGCCTGACTAGTGTCCCCCTGCCAAATAGTCTGCCCCCCCCACATCACAATGAGACTCACAGTGTTCTAGCTTCTGTTGCAAGGACTGTTGCTAGGACTTGCACAATTCTGACTGGCTTACGTAATGAACCAAAGCGTCCATTGCTATGCTGGTTGCTTGGCTCTATTTTACTTCGTAGCAGTCACAACGGACAGAGGACGCATATGTAGATGAAATGTAGATGTTCCAAAGGCAGTAGTTTGTATGCGTGGAGGCCTGGTGATGCTAAAAGTGTTTATGTTAATTAAAGGTCAATTAACTTGAGACCGGCAGGCTTTACATGACAATAACCGGCTGACAAAATGTAATGACAGCCATAGCCCTAGTCATGACTGCATCACAATGTAAATGAAGGGTGGATTTGTTTCAATCCTGCGAACACACACGAGACATCAAACTATACCCGAAACCAACTCACATTTGAATTCAGTTATGGCCGCTAGCAACAGAATAACAGGTGTACAGAGTGGTGATGGAGAGCGACACAACCGACAAGACACAGAGACCGCAACAGAAGATTAGGTGATGGAGAGCGACACACCAGACAAGACACAGAGACAGCAACAGAAGAATATGATATGATGAAGAGAGACACCAGAAGCACAGAACAGGCCATAAGAGGATAGACAAGTGATACAATAACAAACAAGACACAGACAACAACAGACAAGACACAGAGGGGGCAGATGGAGAGAGAACAAAGGTAGGTTGCGCACACAATGGCATTTTATTGCTTTGAAATGTATAGGAATGAAGGATGTAGTTAATGTTGTCAGTCTGGTGTAGAAGGATTGTTCTACTCAGTTATATCACCATCACCAGCTGGGTGTTCTGTGTGCAAGGAGTTATGAATATTTGTTTGATTTATTGCTTCAAGATGCTCTATATATTCTAATTTGTTTAGTTTATTTGCACAAATTATAACAGGTGAAATACAGACAGTGAAATGTAAAACATGGTTTACAAAAAATATGCAGGTGAGGTGAAACAATATGTGATATTACTATTAAAACAATTATTTACTTTCATACTTTTTCCAACCAGAACAGGAAGAGAGAGGAGGGTAGACAAGAGACATGAACAGAAGAGAGCAGACAAAAGCGACAGCAACAGACAACACAGAGAAAGCTATGGAGAGAGACAGAGGAGGGAGGGAGCACACAGTAGACTGTATCAATTAAAGCTGCTCTATTAATTTAAATTATTGCAATGTTTGTGTGTGTGTGTGTGTGTGTGTGTGTGTGTGTGTGTGTGTGTGTGTGTGTGTGTGTGTGTGACGTGCAGTTTTTAAAACCTTTACAGGATCGTTGGGTCCCCCGCGGGACGGTTGAGCTACTGTAGGCTAATGCGATTAACATGAGGTTGTAAGTAACCACAAAAATTCCCAGGACATAGACATATCTGATATTGGCAGAAAGCTTAAATTCTTGTTAATCTAACTGCACTGTCCAATTTACAGTAGCTATTAGAGTGAAAGAATACCATGCTATTGTTTGAGGAGAGTGCACAGTTATGAACTTGAAAATGTATTAATAAACCAATTAGGCACATTGGGCAGTCTTGATACAACATTTTGAACAGAAATGCAATGGTTCATTGGATCAGTCTAAAACATTGCACATACACTGCTGCCATCTAATGGCCAGAATCTAAATTGGGCCTTTGCTGGAATGATAGATTATGGCCATTCTCTTGCATTTCAAAGATGATGGTACAAACAAATACAAAAGAAAGCATGTTTTTTATTTATTTTGTATTGTCTTTTACCAGATCTCAAGTGTTATATTCTCCTACAGTCATTTCACATTTCCACAAACTTCAAACTGTTTCCTTTCTAATGGTATCAATAATATGCACATCCTTGCTTCAGGTCCTGAGCTACAGGCAGTTTGATTTGGGTTTGTCAGTTTAGGCGAAAATTGAAACAAAGTGGCGGATCCTTTGGCTCATTGGACAGGTCAGAGTCTATGTTTGAAGTTATTAAGTGGTATGGAGGTTTTTGGCAATACACTGTAGATATATGCGTTCCAGAATAGAGAGCAGAGTGTTTAAGTAGTAGAGTGTAGAGTAGAGTGTTTAAGAGTAGAGAGACTCACAGTAGCTACTCTAATTGAATACTGGCAGTGTCTGCTGTGGTAGGTGGGAAGGTGGAAGCTACCTGAAAAGATTAAATCTCTCAATGTACATCTCAATGTACCCTCAAGCCATAAGACTGCTGAGCAATTAATCAAATGGCCACCTGGACTAATCACTTTACCCCTACAGTACTTACATGTACAAATTACCTCGACTAACCTGTACCCCCGCACATTGACTCAGTACCGGTACCCCCTGTTTATAGCTTCATTATTGTTATTTTATTTTGTAACTTTTTATTTGTATAACATTTTTTTTACTTTAGTTTATTTAGTAGATATTTTCTTAACTCAATTTTTAAAAACTGCATTGTTGGTTAAGGGCTTGTATGTAAGCATTTCACGGTAAGGGCCACACTTGTTGTATTCGGCGCATCTGACAAATACAATTTGATTTGATTTGATCTCTCAATGTTAATCTCAAAGTGAACCAAATTCATGCATTTAGCTGTTGAAATTCCTAACCTTGTCTATAGATGTTTTCATTTTACAAGTCAACAGAAATACAACTGACGTGTTTGAGAGACTGTGCTGTAAAGAGAAATGATGATTGATGAATTGGAATCTTTGACAGTATGGATGCATTTCTAACTCTACTCCACTAGATGGCAGAGTGGTACTCTTTATTAACATTTCTGGATCCATAGGCTGACTTGACCCGAACGGGCTTGTCTCAGATGCATACTGGTATGTAGTACCAATTCAATTTTATATATGTATCCGCTCAAAATCTATTGATTTTATAGTTTGGACCAGTATTTGTCAGTGCACTGGCCCTTGAAGGGTTAAACAATGACTAGTCCACCCCCAGCCTCAGCAATTAAGAATCACTGTCACATTTCACCAGACAGTACCAAGAGTTGGAATAACATGTCAAAAATCAACTGACTGGCTTTCTTGATGTATATACTACAGTATGCAATCTGTTTTCCGCTCAGGTTATGGATGTGTCACTGCAACCTTAAAAGCCCACCCGACACGCAGGCGCCCCATCTAGCCATCTGGAAATGCAAATGCGCTACGCTAAATGCTAATAGCACTCGTTAAAACTCAAACATTCATTAAAACACACATGCAGGGTACTGAATTAAAGCTACACTCGTTGTGAATCCAGCCAATAAGTCAGATTTTTAAAATGCTTTTCGGCGAAAGCATGAGAAGCTATTATCTGATAGCATGCAACACCCCGAAATACCTGAAGGGGACGTAAACAAAATAATTAGCATAGCCGGCGCTACACAAAACGCAGAAATAAAATATAAAACATTCATTACCTTTGACAAGCTTCTTTGTTGGCACTCCTAGATGTCCCATAAACTTCACTATTGGGTCTTTTTTTCCGATTAAATCGGTCCATATATACCCTAAATATTGATCTATGAAAAGTGTGTGATCCAGGAAAAAACACAGTTTTAAAACGCAACGTCATTTTTTTAAATTAAAAAAGTAGACGATAAACTTTCACAAAACACTTCGAAATACTTTTGTAATCCAACTTTAGGTATTAGTAAACGTTAATAATCTATCAAATTGATCACGGGGCGATGTGTATTCAATAGCTCCACGTCTTGAAATCATGGTCGAAAATTTCTCCTCCAAAACATCCTGTCGGAGACCGGAAGGAATGGGCTCTCTCTTACTCGTTTGACCAAGAAACAAAGCCCAGGCAATTGACAAGACTGGCGACATCGTGTGGAAGCTGTAGGACTTTCAATCTCAGCCCCATGTAATTTGGCTTCCCATAGACAATACATGCAAGTGGCGCATGGATATTTTTTCCAGTTTTCGGTGATCAGTTTTTCTTGCGCTTTTCGATGAAACACACGCTCTGTTAAAGTCACAGCCGTGATTTAACCAGTTTTAGAAATGTCAGAGTGTTTTCTATCCACACATACTAATCATATGCATATACTATATTCCTGGCATGAGTAGCAGGACGCTGAAATGTTGCGCGATTTTTAACAGAATGTTTGAAAAAGTAAGGGGTAACCTTAAGAGGTTTTAAGGAGTATTGGTGTCTCTGAGGGGTCTTTGGCCTGGTTTGCTAACTACCTCTCTTAAAGAGTGCAGTGTATAATGTCAGAAAATCTGCTGTGTCAGCCAGTGCCTGTCACCAAGGGAGTACCCCAAGGCTCGAGCCTAGGCCCCACACTCTTCTCAATTTTCATCAGCAACATAGCTCAGGCAGTAGGAAGCTCCCTCATCCATTTATATTCAGATGACACAGTCTTATACTTAGCTGCCCCGCCCCCCCGGAGTTTGTGTTAAATGCTCTACAACAAAGCTTTCTTAGTGTCCAACAAGCTTTCTATATCCTTAACCTTGTTCTGAACATCTCCAAAACAAAGGTCATGTGGTTTGGTAAGAAGAATGCCCCTCTTCCCACAGGTGTTATTAGCACCTCTGAGGGTTTAAAGCTTGAGGTAGTCACCTCATACAAGTACTTGGGAGTATGGCTAGATGGTGCACTATCCTTCTCTCAGCACATATCAAAGCTGCAGGCTAAAGTTAATCTAGACTTGGTTTCCTCTATCGTAATCGCTCCTCTTTCACCCCAGCTGCCAAACTAACCCTGATTCAGATGATCATCCTACCCATGCTAGATTACGGAGACATAATTTATAGATCGGCAGGTAAGGGTGCTCTCAAGCGGCTAGATGTTATTTACCATTCGGCCATTAGATTTGCCACCAATGCTCCTTATAGGACACATCACTGCACTCTATATTCCTCTGTAAACTGGCCATCTATGTACAGTGCTTTGCGAAAGTATTCGGCCCCCTTGAACTTTGCGACCTTTTGCCACATTTCAGGCTTCAAACATAAAGATATAAAACTGTATTTTTTTGTGAAAAATCAACAACAAGTGGGACACAATCATGAAGTGGAACAACATTTATTGGATATTTCAAACTTTTTTAACAAATCAAAAACTGAAAAATTGGGCGTGCAAAATTATTCATCCCCCTTAAGTTAATACTTTGTAGCGCCACCTTTTGCTGCGATTACAGCTGTAAGTCGCTTGGGGTATGTCTCTATCAGTTTTGCACATCGAGAGACTGACATTTTTTCCCATTCCTCCTTGCAAAACAGCTCGAGCTCAGTGAGGTTGGATGGAGAGAATTTGTGAACAGCAGTTTTCAGTTCTTTCCACAGATTCTCGATTGGATTCAGGTCTGGACTTTGACTTGGCCATTCTAACACCTGGATATGTTTATTTTTGAACCATTCCATTGTAGATTTTGCTTTATGTTTTGGATCATTGTCTTGTTGGAAGACAAATCTCCGTCCCAGTCTCAGGTCTTTTGCAGACTCCATCAGGTTTTCTTCCAGAATGGTCCTGTATTTGGCTCCATCCATCTTCCCATCAATTTTAACCATCTTTCCTGTCCCTGCTGAAGAAAAGCAGGCCCAAACCATGATGCTGCCACCACCATGTTTGACAGTGGGGATGGTGGGTTCTGGGTGATGAGCTGTGTTGCTTTTACGCCAAACATAACGTTTTGCATTGTTGCCAAAAAGTTAAATTTTGGTTTCATCTGACCAGAGCACCTTCTTCCACATGTTCGGTGTGTCTCCCAGGTGGCTTGTGGCAAACTTTAAACAACACTTTTTATGGATATCTTTAAGAAATGGCTTTCTTCTTGCCACTTCCATAAAGGCCAGATTTGTGCAATATACGACTGATTGTTGTCCTATGGACAGAGTCTCCCACCTCAGCTGTAGATCTCTGCAGTTCATCCAGAGTGATCATGGGCCTCTTGGCTGCATCTCTGATCAGTCTTCTCCTTGTATGAGCTTTGAGTTTAGAGGGACGGCCAGGTCTTGGTAGATTTGCAGTGGTCTGATACTCCTTCCATTTCAATATAATCGCTTGCACAGTGCTCCTTGGGATGTTTAAAGCTTGGGAAATCTTTTTGTATCCAAATCCGGCTTTAAACTTCTTCACAACAGTATCTCGGACCTGCCTGGTGTGTTCCTTGTTCTTCATGATGCTCTCTGCGCTTTTAACGGACCTCTGAGACTATCACAGTGCAGGTGCATTTATACGGAGACTTGATTACACACAGGTGGATTGTATTTATCATCATTAGTCATTTAGGTCAACATTGGATCATTCAGAGAAGCTCACTGAACTTCTGGAGAGAGTTTGCTGCACTGAAAGTAAAGGGGCTGAATAATTTTGCACGCCCAATTTTTCAGTTTTTGATTTGTTAAAAGAGTTTGAAATATCCAATAAATGTCGTTCCACTTCATGATTGTGTCCCACTTATTGTTGATTCTTCACAAAATAATACAGTTTTATATCTTTATGTTTGAAGCCTGAAATGTGGCAAAAGGTCACAAAGTTCAAGGGGGCCGAATACTTTTGCAAGGCACTGTATACCTGTCGCAAGACCCATTGGTTGATGCTTATTTATAAAACCCTCTCAGGCCTCACTCCCCCTATCTGAGATATCTACTGCAGTCCTCATCCTCCACATACAACACCCATTCTGCCAGTCACATTCTGTTAAAGGTCCCCAAAGCACACACATCCCTGGGTCGCTCCTCTTTTCAGTTTGCTGCAGCTAGCGACTGGAACGAGCTGCAACAAACACTCAAACTGGACAGTTTTATCTGAATCACTTCATTGAAAGACTAAATCATGGACACTCTTACTGACAGTTGTGGCTGCTTTGCGTGATGTATTGTTGTCCTTACCTTCTTGCCCTTTGTGCTGTTGACTGTGACCAATAATGTTTGTACCATGTTTTGTGCTGCTACCATGTTGTGTTGCTACCATGTTCTTGTTATGTTGTGTTGCTACCATGCTGTGTTGTCATGTGTTGCTGCCTTGTTATGTTGTCTTAGGTCTCTCTTTATTTAGTGTTGTGTTGTCTCTCTTGTTGTGATGTGTGTTTTGTCCTATATTTATATTGTATTTTTATTTATTTTTTAATCCCAGGCCCCTGTCCCTGCAGGAGGCCTTTTGCCTTTTGGTAGGCCGCCATTGTAAGTAAGAATTTGTTCTTAACTTACTTGCCTAATTAAATAAAGCATCAATTTAAAAAAAAACATTTTAAAAAGTACCAGACCAGGTCTGTATCAACACCAACCGACTCTGATCTGGCAACAACAAGACATTTTAGGAAACACTTCAACGTCAATTTGCCATTTTTGTCTGACTGACTGACATTCCTGACTGAATGAGAGAGTGAAATGAAGAGCAAAAGTCTGATGATGACAGTGGATGAGATTGTGAGATGTTTGTCTGTCGCTTGTGTGGCTGTCTCAAGGCCAAATTTGGAGCTCAATAGAAGCGTCTGGTCTGGTGCCATGTTATGAAACAATATGGCAGATACTGGAGAGACAGAGAAAGAGAGGGAGAGACAAACAGAGAGAGAGAGTAATCCCACAGGCTGTTTCACAAATATGTCTGTTTAGTTCAAAATGTTCCCTCGGAGGAATGCCACTGGCCAATCTCTGCTGTTCCCTTCCATCGCAGTGAGGAGAGAGAGAGAGTAAACACCCACTGCTTGTCGCTCTCCTCTGTGTTAAGTGGCAGTAAATAGGTTACATAAACTTGGACCTATCAAATTTTCCCTGTTTATTATTTTGGGTAAACCATTTACGTAATTATAAGTCTGTGGGTGTCACGATCTTGGAAATGAGCGGACCAAGGCGCAGCGTGAGTATAGTTCCACATATTTATTTAAGTGAAACTAACAAAACAAAATAACAACCTTACAGAGACCGTGAGGCCGTAGTGCCCAAACACACTAACAAACAATCAATATCCCACAAACACAGCTGTGTAAAAATGATACCTAAATATGATCCCCAATTAGAGGCAACGATTACCAGCTGCGTCTAATTGGGAACGAAACCAAAACACCAACATAGAAATGTTTAACTAGAACAACTCTCGTCACGCCCTGACCTACTACACCATAGAGAAACAAGGGCTCTCTATGGTCAGGGCGTGACAGTGGGAGAAATATTGTATGTTCTTGTTACTGTATGTTCTCCTGGAAACATATTGGAGTCAATTTTGTTATTAAAATGTTAAAACTATTTAAACCTTGTGTGGTGTTCGAGTCTGTGAGACCCATTTTCAATGTTTACTAAAATAAAAATTATACAATTAATAATTTTTTCAACCTGAGACTCAATGGCCTCATTTTCTGGACCCGAGAGTAATAAAAGGGAAAATGTGTGTGTGCAGGTGAAAACAAGTCAAAATGAAACAAAGGTTTGCTATGTGAATTGGCTTCCTATTTCGCAACAAAGCATCCTTCACTCATGCTGCCAAACATACCCTTGTAAAACTGACCATCCTACCAATCCTCGACTTCGGCGATGTCATTTACAAAATAGCCTCCAATACCCTACTCAACAAATTGGATGCAGTCTATCACAGTGCCATCCGTTTTGTCACCAAAGCCCCATATACTACCCACCATTGCGACCTGTACGCTCTCGTTGGCTGGCCCTCGCTTCATACTCGTCGCCAAACCCATTGGCTCCAGGTCATCTACAAGACCCTGCTCGGTAAAGTCCCCCCTTAGCTCGCTGGTCACCATAGCATCACCCACCTGTAGCACACACTCCAGCAGGTATATCTCTCTGGTCACCCCCAAAACCAATTATTTCTTTGGCCGCCTCTCCATCCAGTTCTCTGCTGCCAATGACTGGAACGAACTTCAAAAATCTCTGAAACTGGAAACACTTATCTCCCTCACTAGCTTTAAGCACCAGCTGTCAGAGCAGCTCACAGATTACTGCACCTGTACATAGCCCACCTGTAATTTAGACCAAACAACTACCTCTTTCCCTACTGTATTTATTTTATTTTATTTTATTTATTTATTTTGCTCCTTTGCACCCCATTATTTTAATTTCTACTTTGCACATTCTTCCACTGCAAATCTACCATTCCAGTGTTTTACTTGCTATATTCTATTTACTTTGCCACCATGGCCTTTTTTTGCCTTTACCTCCCTTATCTCACCTCATTTGCTTATATCGTATATAGACTTGTTTATACTGTATTATTGACTGTATGTTTGTTTTACTCCATGTGTAACTCTGTGTCGTTGTATGTGTCGAACTGCTTTGCTTTATCTTAGCCAGGTCGCAATTGTAAATGAGATCTTGTTCTCAACTTGCCTACCTGGTTAAATAAAGGTGAAATAAAAAAATAAAAAAATAAATGTGCCTTCACTCTGTCTTCCTCTTCCCTGGGCCTGCTGTTTCAACTGGGCCTGCTGTTTCAACATAGCACCAAGAACCTGTCTGTCTCCCTGCCTGTCTGGCTGTCTACTGCTTTTCTCCCAATCTTTATCATTTGTATTATGTGAAAGTACATAATATGTTGCTGGAACCTGCACAATGTTATTACAAAACATTATTTCGATACATTGTAAAAAAAAATAATAATAAATCTGTATTTTCCCACACTCTACTCCAGCCAGGTGCAAATTGGGGTGAAATACAACAAATAAATAGCGTTTCATGTGTGGCTCCTTAGTTCAATCAATCAGTATGGCAAAAATAGTCTCTACTTAGAGAGCCTTAGAAATCATTTTTGCAGAGAGCTAGTATGCTAGTATGGAAGGACCGTCTTCCACTTTAGAAGATGAAGGATTTTCAGAATTTGAGGATCATGTCTCTGTCAATTCGGAGTCTGACAGTGAGTTGGAGAGGATGAGATTGACCCTCAGCCAGCCCCAGGACCAGCCCATCAGCAACCAGCCCCAGGCCCAACCCATCAGCAACCAGCCCCAGGACCAGCCCATCAGCAACCAGCCCCAGGACCAGCCCATCAGCAACCAGCCCCAGGACCAGCCCATCAGCAACCAGCCCCAGGACCAGCCCATCAGCAACCAGCTCATCAATAGCCTGCAGGAGGAAAAATATGGATGTAAAAATAATGTTAAATTGAATTGCCCAAGGAAGGAGCCACCCCACATGGCTGCCAATGAGGATAAGGATGCAACCAGCGCCGACACAGAACCTGGCAGATATCTTTTCAGTGCAACAAAGTCTCTGGAAAACTTCCACATTATTTTAAGGAATATCCGCTTCGATAACTGAGACACCAGACCAGCAAGGCGGTAGAGAGACAAGCTAGCTGCAATCAGATCAGTGTGGGACAAGTGGGTAGACCGCTTTCCCTTGTTTTACAACCCTGGAACCAACGTTACTGTTGATGAGCAACTTATGCCATTTAGGGGCCGCTGCCCCTTCAGGCAGTAGATACCTTCTAAACCCGCAAAATATGGAATCAAGATCTATGCTGCCTGTGATGCTTCATCATATGCATGGCACTTGCACGTGTATATGGGGAAGCTTGATGGAGGAGGCCCTGAAAAGAACCAAGGGATGCTGTAACTATATACAGTTGAAGTTGGAAGTTTACATACACTTAGGTTGGAGTCATTAAAATTAGTTTTTCAACCACACCACAAATTTTTGTTAACAAACTGTATTTTTGGCAAGTCGGTTAGGACATCTACTTTGTGCGTGACACAAGTAATTTTTCCAACAATTATTTACAGACAGATTATTTCACGTATAATTCACTGTATCACCATTCCAGTGGGTCAGAAGTTTACATACACTAAGTTGACTGTGCATTTAAACAGCTTGGAAAATTCCAGAAAATGATGTCATTGCTTTAGAGTTTTGCCTACCTTCAAACTCAGTACCTCTTTGCTTGACATCATGGGAAAATCAAAAGAAATCAGCCAAGACCTCGGAAAGAACATTGTAGACCTCTACAAGTCTGGTCCATCCTTGGGAGCAATGTCCAAACACCTGAAGGTGCCACGTTCATCCGTACAAACAATAGTACGCAAGTATAAACACCATGGGACCACGCAGCCGTCATACTGCTCAGGAAGGAGACGTGTTCTGTCTCCTGGAGATGAATGTACTTTGGTGCAAAAAGTGCAAATCAATCCCAGAACAACAGCAAATGACCTTGTGAAGATGCTGAAGGAAACAGGTACAATTGTATCTATATCCACAGTCAAACGAGTCCTATATCGACATAACCTGAAAGGCCGCTTAGCAAGGAAGAAGCCACTGCTCCAAAACTGGCATAAAAAAAGCTAGACTACGGGTTGCAACTGCACATGAGACAAATATTGTACTTTTTGGAGAAATGTCCTCTGGTCTGATGAAACAGTAATAGAACTGTTTGGTCATAATGACCATTGTTATGTTTGGGGGGAAAAGGGGGATGCTTGCAAGCCGAAGAACACCATCCCAACCGTGAAGCACGGGGGTGACAGCATCATGTTGTGGGGGTGCTTTGCTGCAGGAGGGACTGGTGCACTTCACAAAATAGATGGCATCCTTAGCTAGGAAAATTATGTGGAATATATTGAAGCTCAAGACATCAGTCAGGAAGTTAAAGCTTGGTCGCAAATGGGTCTTCCGAATGGACAATGACCCCAAGCATACTTCCAACGTTGTTTTGAAATTGCTGAAGGACAACAAAGTCAAGCTATAAAGGAGGCCTACAAACCTGACTCAGTTACACCAACTCTGTCAGGAGGAATGGGCCAAAATTCACCCAACTTATTGTGGGAAGCTTGTGGAAGGCTACCCAAAACGTTTGACCCAAGTTAAACAATTTAAAGGCAATGCTACCAAATACTAATTGAGTGTATGTAAACTTCTGACTTACTAGGAATGTGATGAAAATAATAGGTGTGTGTCTTTCCAAATCATCTCCAAGCAATTTGATTTATTACGGTGGACTCCAATGAAATTGCAGAAACATCTCAAGGATGGATCAATGGAAACAGGATACACCTGAGCTCAATTTCGAGTCTCAAAAAAAACGGTCTGAAAACTTATGTAAATAAGGTATTTATGTTTTTTATTTTTAATGCATTTGAAAAATATTGTAAAAACCTGTTTCGCATTGTCATTATGGGGCATTGTGTGTAGATTGATGAGGAACTGTTTTTATTTAATCAGTTTTAGAATAAGACTTTAATGTAACAAAATGTGGAAAAGGGAAGGGGTCTGATTACTTTCCAAATGCACTGTATTTAGCAGTCTTATTGCTTGGGGGTAGAAGCTGTTGAAGACTTGGTGCTTCAACACTGCTTGCAGTGTGGTAGCAGAGAGAACAGGAGGAAAGGTTATCTAGAGTTGTTTTGCCTCTAGTTGGACAGGGGACAAGCTGGTAGTACTAAGGTAAGACCGATTTCAGGTTCCCTGCATTAAAACCACCGGCCACGAGCAGTGCCGCCTCTGGATGAACATTTTACTGTTTGCTTATTGCCCAATACAGCTCGTTGAGTGTGGTCTTATTGCCCAATACAGCTCGTTGAGTGTGGTCTTATTGCCCTATACAGCTCGTTGAGTGTGGTCTTATTGCCCTATACAGCTCGTTGAGTGTGGTCTTATTGCCCTATACAGCTCGTTGAGTGTGGTCTTATTGCCCTATACAGCTCGTTGAGTGTGGTCTTATTGCCCTATACAGCTCGCTGAGTGTGGTCTTATTGCCCTATACAGCTCGTTGAGTGTGGTCTTATTGCCCTATACAGCTCATTGAGTGTGGTTGTGCATGTGTAACCGATGTGAAATGGCTAGCTAGTTAGCGGTGGTGCGAGCTAATATAACTCATATTCCAGGGGTTCCCAACCCCATTTTGATATCTGAAATTTCTGAAAAATACTGTGGTCTTATTGCCCTATACAGCTCGTTGAGTGTGGTCTTATTGCCCTATACAGCTCGTTGAGTGTGGTCTTATTGCCCTATACAGCTCGTTGAGTGTGGTCCTATTGCCCTATACAGCTCGTTGAGTGTGGTCTTATTGCCCTATACAGCTCGTTGAGTGTGGTCTTATTGCCCTATACAGCTCGCTGAGTGTGGTCTTATTGCCCTATACAACTCGTTGAGTGTGGTCTTATTGCCCTATACAGCTCGTTGAGTGTGGTCTTATTGCCCTATACAGCTTGCTGAGTGTGGTCTTATTGCCCTATACAGCTCGTTGAGTGTGGTCTTATTGCCCTATACAGCTCGTTGAGTGTGGTCTTATTGCCCTATACAGCTCATTGAGTGTGGTCTTATTGCCCTATACAGCTCGTTGAGTGTGGTCTTATTGCCCTATACAGCTCGTTGAGTGTGGTCTTATTGCCCTATACAGCTCGTTGAGTGTGGTCCTATTGCCCTATACAGCTCGTTGAGTGTGGTCTTATTGCCCTATACAGCTCGTTGAGTGTGGTCTTATTGCTCTATACAGCTCATTGAGTGTGGTCTTATTGCCCTATACAGCTCGTTGAGTGTGGTCTTATTGCTCTATACAGCTTGTTGAGTGTGGTCTTATTGCCCTATACAGCTCATTGAGTGTGGTCTTATTGCTCTATACAGCTCGTTGAGTGTGGTCTTATTGCCCTATACAGCTCGTTGAGTGTGGTCTTATTGCTCTATACAGCTCGTTGAGTGTGGTCTTATTGCCCTATACAGCTCGCTGAGTGTGGTCTTATTGCCAGCATTGGTTTGAGGTAGAATACAGAAAGCTACAAAAAATATAGATCAAAATCTTCTTGGTAAATAGTATGATCGACAGCTTCATCATGAGGTATTCTAACTCAGGCAAGTAGAACATCGAGAATTCCTTACTATTAGAGATCATGCACCAGCTATTGTTAACAAAGAGAGACACACCTCCCCCTTGAGCTTACCAGAAGATGCCATTCTGTCCTGCCGATGCATGGGGGAAAAAAACTGTGGACACCTATATATGCCATTACTCGTTGAACATCTCATTCCAAAATCATGGGCATTAATATGGAGTTGGTCCCCCCTTTGCTGCTATACTCTTCTGCTAATGCTTATCACTAGATATTGGGACTTGCTTCCATTCAGTCACAAAAGCATTAGTGAGGTCGTGCACTGATGTTGGGTGATTAGGCTTGGCTCGCAGTCGGCGTTCCAACTCATCCCAAAGGTGTTCGATGGGGTTGAGGCCAGGGCTCTGTGCAGGCCAGTCAAGTTCTTCCACACTGATCGTGACAAACCATTTATGCATGGAGCTTGCTTTGTGCATGGGGGCATTGTCATGCTGAAACAGGAAAGGGCCTTTCACAAGCTGTTGCCACAAAGCTGGAAGCATAGAATTGTCTAGAATGTCATTGTATGCTGTAGCGTTAAGATTTCCCTTCACTGGAACTAAGAGGCTTAGCCCGAACCATGAAAAACAACCCCAGACCATTATTCTTCCTCCAGCAAACTTTACAGTTTGCACTATGCATTTGGCCAGGTAGCGTTATCCTGGCATCTGCCAAACCCAGATTTGTGCTGTTGGACTGCCAGATGGTGAAGCGTGAGTCCAATGGCGTAGAGCTTTACTCCACTCCAGCCAATGATTGGCATTGTGCATGTGTAACCGATGTGAAATGGCCAGCTAGTTAGCGGTGGTGCGAGCTAATATAACACAAATTCCAGGGGTTCCCAACCCCATTTTGATATGAAATTTCTGAAAAATACGAGGTCAAATAATGATGTCAGTGATCTTTAGGTTGGAAAGTCAAAGCTCTAGAAAGAGTCTTGAGTTCCCGAGTTGTAATTCGGAGTTGGATGACTGTTCAAAAAAAAAAATCCCAGTTGGAGCTAGTTTTCTTTCCCAGTTATCTTGAACGCACTGAAGTCGGAGATTTCCGAGTTCCCAGTTGTTTTGAACGCTGCATTAATTAATGCTCAGAGGGAGACGGCAGGGTATTCCCTTTGAGTCAGGAACCAAATCTCCTCTCTAGTGTTCCATGAATTCATTCGGTCACATGACAACTCAAGCAACTGTTCAATTTCATTTACTGCCATGTCACAGTCAAACAGATTGGGAAGTAAGTTCCAAAGTGCTCTTCCATTGTGAATGACAACAGTTCCTCTCTCAACACTCAAATCTTTCCAACACTCCCCCTTGATAACCACCAAGCCTCGGTATGAAATAGAACATTGTCATGCTCTGATCCCATATCTCCACATAGTTTTGCGAACAGGCGTGTGTGCTGTGGATGTGGTTTGATGTAGTTTACAATCAGAGTTAGCTGCTACAGTATATCTCTCTAAATGTCCGTACAGTATGCAAGGCAAATAGCTTTTCAGGACCATTTTAAAGCTCAGGTCAGGGATGGGTAACTGGCAGGGTGCAGGCCTCACCAATTTGACGGGTCCTCAAATGACTCCTGAGAGTTACAATAATAGCATACAGAAGTTGCAATTTTGAAAATGCGATTGTGCATCAGCAGTCACTCAACTAGCCCATGTTAGCAATGATTTTTTTTGACTGGTAAGTTAGTCTGTCGGCAAGCTATCTAAACTTGTAGCATGGTCGAATTACTGACTGGGGTATGTCCCATTGATCATCAGTTATCATTATAAAAAAACTGCAGACATTTGCCACCACCGAATGGTAAAATATGTAGAATTGCAGGAAATGAGCTATAAACCTGCTAACGTTTCTCTCAGCCTGATTGCAAAATTAGTAGGGGGGTGATAAGTACTAAATTAAGACAGTAGTAAGCACTTGTGATTAATACAACCATAGCAAGTTTCCTGTGCAAACATAATACATTTTAACCGATTTTCTGTGAATTGATTGAGGATACTCTTGGGTTAACTTAGTCCACTCCTTTAGGGGAAAGAAACATTATTTGGCCACCTGATGGGAAAGGTCAATGAAAGCTTTGAACTGGAACATGAACACAACTCATCTTTGGGACACAAGGTATGAAAAGAGCAGACAATGTTGATTTGATTGATTGAATTGATATCTCTCATTGCAAAGACATGATTTTGGGACATACATTACTGTAACATACTGTCTTGTGCTTATAGGCTATATGCTATGCAAACAGTTTTTTTAATGTGAGCCGTTTTCTGAAAACCCCAGGTTTGTTCAGACAGAGATTCTGAGGTTCCAGTTTTTGATCATAACCACTTCACTTCCTAGACTGAACAAAAAGTCCTCTTGAAATGAATGGCTTTTTCTCACAGCGTGTGGCCGCAGCTGGCAGTATTGTTGCCCACTCTCGTCCTCCGTCCAGAGAGACCGGGAAAGAAGGCCACGCTGCAGGTACACACATGAAAGGAGTGCAATTATACCCACGTTTCCTTAAAATGTTGTGTTCAATGCTCTGCTTTGTAAGGCGCTGTTTGGCTGTTTGAACGTTGCTGTTTATAGGTGTGATATGCAATTGCTATTTGTATAATTGAGCAGAAACAACTGATGATTACTGATTTTCAAGGTCTTGAGACTTGGCAACATTTTCAGTGATAACTTATGAACCAAAAATCAGACATTGTTTTTCTATTGGAACTTGTTTGTGCTTTTAGATGGTTGAAAGAAACCTGATGACACATTGGAAATTCAACTTAACTTTTGACAGTCTTTTTGAGTGGGTGAATATAAGTTGTAATCTCATTGATCAACGTCTTAACCAAATATTACCCAATAATCCACAGTGAAATGACGTAGTATGCCCAGTGGGTTGGATTTCAAGCTGCTGCTGATGCTGATTATAACGAAGATGGTGATGATAACGATGATGACAATGGTGATAATGATGATGACGGTGGTGATGACGATGATGATGTCATTGATGACGACGCTATGATAGCAACCACAACAGAGAACTGCATATTCAGCCAACAGAAACTCTCCCAGCAGGCATGAGATCTTCCATCAACAGAAGTCAAATGTAAAGATCACCGATGTATCCATAAGCTGTTGTTGTGCGTAAAACAGATACTCTTATAACGAATATAATTTTCTAAACATGAGTGGTCTGTGTGCAATCCCACTACATTAAACACTGTACACTGCAGCCTCAGTCCAGCATACCATCCCTACACTGTCACAAAGGGTTTATAAATCACTACTAAACAGCATATGCCTCAGGAGGACAGCGGACATATGACATGACACACTATGATCAATGACATAACATCAGCTCCTGGGTAGTGGATGGGACATCACGTCATATCACATATTATATGCAGCCAACTGTCAGAAAGCAGTACTTTGTGAATGCAAATCATTCATATATGGCTCCTGTTGAGTGACTGTGACACCACATGGCTATAACAGATAAAGTGTGAGTTATGTCTGGTGATTTTACATTTAAATGTAAGTCATTTAGCAGACGCTCGTATCCAGAGCGACTTACAGTAGTGAGTGTATACATTTTTGTACTGTTTTTTTCATACTGGTGATGTTGACATACTTCAAAGACCGTAAATACTGTAAATTCTACATCAAATGGTATTTGGCTGTTTTGAATATGGAATGTAGTGGAGAAGTTTTGTCCTTCTCATTAGGGTAGATTTTGCACATATCATAACGGTTAAGAATGATAATGGTTACGAATGAGAAAACTGTTTGTCTCACAGTAAAGTATGTATGTGTCACGGCCATTAAAAGAAGAGGACCAAGGTGCAGCGTGGTGAGCGTACATTTTCTCTTTGTTTGGAAAATGATGCCGAACAAAACAATAAACACTACAAAAACAAACCGTGAAGCTAAAGGCTATGTGCCATAAACAAAGTCAACCTCCCACCAAGACAGGTGGAAAAAAGGGCTACCTAAGTGTGGTTCTCAATCTACCCGTCCAAAACATAGAAATAAAAATAATAGAGTATAGAATACCCACCCCAACTCACACCCTGTCCAAACCAAAATAGAGACATAAACAGGATCTCTAAGGTCAGCGTACATTTTCTCATCCAAAACATAGAAATACAAATAATAGAGTATAGAATCCCCCCACAAGGTGCGGACTCCGGCCGCAAAACCTAAACCTCAGGTGCGGGATGCAGACCCCGCTCCACCAATGGCTCACCCCACTTTGGTGGCACCTCTGGTGTGGGGACCGTCGTCGCCGACCCCAGACTGGGCACCCTCGTTGCGGGCCCCGGACTGGGCACCCTCGCTGCGGGCCACGGACTGGGCACCCACGTTGCGGGCCCCGGACTGGGAACCCTCGTTGCGGGCCCCGGACTAGGCACCCTCGTCTCTGGAGGCTCCGGACTGGAGACCGTCTCTGGAGGCTCCGGACTGGAGACAGTCTCTGGAGGTTCCGGAATGAAGGACGTCACTGGAGGCTCCGGACTGAAGGACGTCGCTGGAGGCTCCGGACTGAAGGACGTCGCTCAAGGCTCTGGACTAGAGGCCGCCATTGGAGGCTTCGTGCCATGACTCCTCACTGGAGGCTCCGTGCCATGGATCATCAGTGGAGGCTTCTTCCCATGGATCATCACTGGAGGATTTGTGCCATGGATCATCACTGGAGGCTTCCTGCCATGGATCATCACTGGAGGATTTGTGCCATGGATCATCACTGGAGGCTTCCTGCCATGGATCATCACTGGAGGCTTCGTGCCATGGATCATCAGTGGAGGCTTCTTCCCATGGATAATCACTGGAGGATTTGTGCCATGGATCATCACTGGAGGCTTCGTGCCATGGATCATCACTGGAGGCTTCTTGCCATGGATCATCACTGGAGTGGAGAGACACACAGGAGGCCTGGTTCTGGGAGCAGGCACAGGACTCACCAGGCTGGGGAGACATACAAAAGGCTTAGTTCTAGGCGCAGGCATAGGACTCCCCAGGCTGGGGAGACATACAGGAGGCTTAGTTCTGGCAGAGGCACCGGATACACTGGGCCGTGGGGGCTCACTGGCGGTCTCGAGCGTAGAGCTGGCTCAACCCGTTCTGGCTGGATGCCCGCTTTCACCCGGCAAATGCGGGACGCTGGCACAGAGCACACCGGCCTGTGAATGCTCAACCTTCACCTTCCTCTCTGCTTCTACCTGCTCCCAGGGCAGGCGATCCTTCTCGGCCAGGATCTCCTCCGATGTCCAGGATCCCTTGCCATTCACCATGTCCTCCTTACCACGCTGCTTGATCCCTTGGTGGTGGGAAGTTCTGTCACAGCTGTTAAAGGAAGAGGACCAGCGTTGTGAGCGTACATACTCTAATATTTGTACTTCTATGTTTTGGCCGGGTAGGGTTCTCAATCAGGGTCAGCTGTCTATCATTGTCTCTGATTGAGAACCATACTTTGGTAGCCCTTTTTTCCACTTGTCTTTGTGGAAAGTTGACTTTTGTTTATGGCACATAGCCTTTAGCTTCACGGTTTGTTTTGTAGTGTTTATTGCTAAGTTTGGCGTCTTTTCTAATAAATAGAATATGTACGCTCACCATGCTGCACCTTGGTCCTCTTCCTTTAACAGCCGTGACAGTATCTAGGTGCTTTTGTGGTACAGGTGGGTAAATTATGCAGGAGGCATTCATTCTATGAAGGCACTCCGTTCTCTGACAGAAAGGTAATCCTCACACTACTTGCCTCTTTTTTGTATTTACTCATCCCACATTTACTAAAGAGGTCAATATCCTCCCCAAACCCAGTCTCAGAGTTTCTGATGTACTGTACATGATTGATAGTCATCCTCCTATCCCAGAAGGTAAATTCCTCCTAAGGGTGGTCTACATTTGAATGTTGAGAGCCAAGTAAGTTGACACATTTGCATTGTAACATATTGTAGGGAATTCCCCACACTATCCTAGACTGACCTTCCCATTACCCAATCCCCATCCAACAATACCCAATCCCCATCCAACATTACCCAATCCCCATCCAACATTACCATGTCCCCATCCAACATTACCCAATCCCCATGCAACATTTCCCAATCCCCATGCAACATTACCCAATCCCCATCCAACATTACCCAATCCCCATCCAACATTACCCAATCCCCATCCAACATTTCCCAATCCCCATCCAACATTACCCAATCCCCATCCAACATTACCCAATCCCCATCCAACATTACCCAATCCCCATCCAACATTACCCAGTCCCTATCCAACATTACCCAATCCCCATCCAACATTACCCAATCCCCATCCAACATTACCCAATCCCTGTGTAACATATGGAGGATTGCATACCACTAAGTGCTTATCTACACTGAGTGTATAATAAATTAGGAACGCATTCCTAATATTGAGTTGCGCTCACGTTTGCCCTCAGATAAGCATCAATTCGTCTGAGTATGGACTCTAAAAGGTGTTGAAAGCGTTCCACAGGGATGCTGGCCAATGTTGACTCCTATGCTTACCACAGTTGTGTCAAGTTGGTTGGATGTCCATTGGGTGATGAACCATTCTTGATATACATGGGAAACTGTTGAGCGGGAAAAAGCATTGCAGTCCTTGAAACACTCAAACCGGTGTGCCTGGCACCTTCTACCATACCCCGTTCAAAGGCACTTACATCTTTTGTCTTGCCAAATCACCCTCTGAATGCCACATGCACAATCATAGTCTCAATTGTTTCAAGGCTTAAAAATCCTCCTTTAACCTGTCTCCTCCCCTTCATCTACACTGATTGAAGTGGATTTAACAATTGACATCAATAAGGGATCACAGCTTTCACCTGGATTCACCTGGTCAGTCTATGTCATGGAAAGAGCAGGTGTTCCTAATGTTTGTACTCTCAGAGTATATTCTACTATTCAAATGTTTTATTCAGACATCTTGATTCTACTGTCATCTGGTTACAGTCTAATTACATCAGCGTGGTGGCGAAGTTCCTGGTTGTGTTCCAAATCGCACACTATTCCCTATGTAGTGCAGTACATAGGGAATAGGGTGCCATTTGGGATGCATGTCCTGAGTGTCACCCCCCTACCGCAGCTCCCCTTTGTTACAGTAGTTACAGTCTTCATAATGGCTATTGTTTATTATTTAGTCAGTGACTTCCTCATGTATATTTAATGAGCATCAGACTCATTTTATTATCACTGGAAATGGTTCAGGGGTGGTAAATCCACACCCGTGTTCTCCTAATGTATTTAATTATGGGTGATTTATCATGGCATATTAATTATTGATAAAAAGGCGATGTGGTGTGCAGTCAATGAGGTGCAGAGAAATGGAGCCCAGGTGATGAAAGGACCCAAATATAATGGCAAATGAGACATAGAGGGCACCGTCTCGCAGGAAATACATCCTTACCTGTCAGCACGCTCTGTGTATGCGTGCACGTGTTTGTGGATGTGTGTGCACATGGTTGTGGGTGTGGGTGTTTGTGTGTGCTCAGTCCTACAATGTATTTACAGTACAGTGTATTTGTGTACAGAAGTGTTTATGCAAATGTTTGGTGTATTTAGTCCAGCAGAGTGGCCACTACAAACATTACATCTTTGTTTTCACAGTGTTAAATGAACATCAACCACCGCTATAGGTGCCGCTGGACAGAGAGAGTTTATGTGGATTCTTACTGTATATTCCAGGGGGAATGCTTATGGAGGGGAGGGATCCGGGGTATCCGGGATCCGGGGTAGCGGAACTGATATCCTTGAGCAGCTAAAGGATCCTCCACCTCCAGAGCTGCTCTGAAAGGCGGACTGAAATCCAGGGATTAGCCGAAGGAGCTTCCCTGTGGCTAGATGTCCCTCTTTCCCAGGAACACTGTAATATAATTACTCTGCTGTTTGCCATCGGTCCAGTGGCTAAGCACTACGGAGAAGAAGGACTGAGTACCTCCACTAATGGACAATGGGTCCAGAGAGAGAGATATTTCAAGGTCATTTTTGGAATTCTGCTCCACTGGGAACAGCTGGATTCTTACACTGGGAGAGAGAGCTGTGGAGAGAGACAGAGTGATAGGGGTAAGAGAGAGACAGCGAGACAGAGAGACAGAGTGATAGGGGTAAGAGAAAGACAGAGAGACAGAGACAGAGTGATAGGGGTAAGAGAGAGACAGAGAGAAAGAGAGACAGAGTGATAGGGGTAAGAGAGACAGAGAGAGACAGAGAGACAGAGTGATAGGGGTAAGAGAGAGAGAGAGACAGAGAGACAGAGTGACAGAGTGACAGAGTGATAGGGGTAAGAGAGAGAGAGAGAGAGAGAGAGAGAGAGAGAGAGAGAGAGAGAGAGAGAGAGAGAGAGAGAGAGAGAGAGACCGAGAGACACAGAGAGACAGTGACATAGTGATAGGGGTAAGAGAGAGAGAGAGCGACAGAGAGACAGAGTGACAGGGGTAAGAGAGAGAGAGAGAGAGCGACAGAGAGACAGAGTGACAGGGGTAAGAGAGAGAGAGAGAGAGACAGAGAGAGAGACAGAGAGACAGAGTGACAGAGTGATAGAGGTAAGAGAAAGAGAGACATAGACAGAGTGACAGAGTGATAGGGGTAAGAGAGAGACAGAGAGAGACAGAGAGACAATGACATAGTGATAAGGGTAAGAGAGAGACAGAGAGAGACAGAGACAGAGTGACAGAGTGATAGGGGTAAGAGAGAGACAGAGAGACAGAGTGACAGAGTGATAGGGGTAAGAGAGAGACAGAGAGAGACAGAGAGACAAAAGGACAGAGAGACATTGACAGAGGTAAGAGAGAGAGAGAGACAGAGAGATAGATAGACAGAGAGACAGAGTGATAGGGGTAAGAGAGAGAGAGAGAGAGAGAGAGACAGAGAGACAGAGAGATAGGGGTAAGAGAGAGAGAGAGAGAGAGAGAGAGAGAGAGAGAGAGACAGACAGACAGACAGACAGACAGACAGACAGACAGACAGACAGACAGACAGACAGACAGACAGACAGACAGGGGAAAGAGAGATAGAGAGAGAGACAGAGAGACAGAGTGATAGGGGTAAGAGAGATAGAGAGACAGAGAGACAGAGTGACAGGGGTAAGAGAGATAGAGAGACCGAGAGAGCGATATAGAGAGAGAGACATTGTGATAGGGGTAAGAGAGAGAGACAGAGAGATAGAGAGAGACAGAGAGACAGAGAAAGAGAGAGAGACAGAGAGAGACAGAGAGACAGAGTGATAGGGGTAAGAGAGAGAGACAGAGAGAGACAGAGAGACAGAGAGACAGAGAGAGCTATATATAGAGAGAGAGACAGAGAGACAGAGAGACAGAGAGACAGAGAGAGCGATATAGAGAGAGAGACAGAGAGACAGAGAGAGCGATATAGAGATTGAGACAGAGAGACAGAGACAGCGATATAGAGATTGAGACAGAGAGACAGAGAGAGCGATATAGAGAGAGAGACAGAGAGACAGAGAGACAGAGAGAGCGATATAGAGAGAGAGAGAGAGAGACAGAGAGAGCGATATAGAGATTGAGACAGAGAGTGGCTCGAGGGAAAGGAAAGGTTATTTTCTTTTGGCTGAATAAAAGGCAGCTGTACCCTTGGTCAGCAGAGATGGATCAAATAGAGTGGGAGGGGTGGATAGTGGCCCTCCACACACACTCAAGGATGTGTGTGAGTGCGCACACACACACACACACACACACACACACACACACACACACACACACACACACACACACACACACACACACACACACACACACACACACACACACACACACACACACACACACACACACACACACACACACACATACACACGTACACGTACACCTACTGCTTTCACACCACCAATGAATACACAATACACAACCAACCACTCATCGGCTAATAGTCATTCTTAGTTTGGCCCTGGCCCCTCTCTCTTGGTCAGCCCAGCTGAAAGATTGGATGCACTCCTAGTGAATGGAGCTATGCAAGACATCCCACAGAAAAGCTTTATCTCAAGTGGTCCAAGGGGGAAAAAAACACATGGATGGACCCTACAGGCCTCCGTAGTTCTAACTCTCCACACTGACATCACTCAGGGACACTTGAGGCTAAGGTGGTGAAATAGACTCCCGGCCTTTGAAAGATGCACAGCCAGCACAGGATTGATCAGGGACAGCTCAGGGCAGTGTGTTCGATGTGATTGTGCGTGTGGGTGTGTTATATGTAGGTACAAAACAAGAGTATGTACACGACCATGTCAGTGATTTATGTCTGTGTGCGTTCGGTGGTTCCTGTCATGCAATGACATATTGACATGGCACATAATTTACAAACTCAAACACAAACTGCAGCATATTCAACCTGTCCCTATTGGATCCCTATTGTGATGAGGGGGGATACATTTTAGTTTTAGGGGACAGGAACACTGGTGGAGGAAAAAAGCCACACTCAGCAGTGTTTGTTTGGCGACCCCATCGTTGATCATCATTGCCTTTGTCTTAACTTAACTGACTGGTCCAGGACCTGTTCAGAGAGAGGACAATGGCCACTCAGAGCAGGGGAGACACGTGAAAGAAAGTTTATACATTTTTGTCTGAAAGGGAACTGCAGGGAACCGCCTTTTAAGGAGCTTAGTATGCATTGGTCCTCTGACCAGGCAGGGGACCCAGGGCTCCTTCTTTGAATGGCTGCACCACTCCTAAAAGGACCTCTAAACCTCATTAGCCAACAGAGGAGAATATTTGAGATACGAGAGGTTGGTTGGCCATGTGGAAAGGGATAGGTGAGGTACAGGAGAGAGAAGGGAGGGAGAGGGAGAGGAGAGAGAGAGAGAGAGGAGAGAGAGAGAGAGAGAGAGAGAGAGAGAGAGAGAGAGAGAGAGAGAGAGAGAGAGAGAGAGAGAGAGAGAGAGAGAGAGAGAGAGAGAGAGAGAGAGAGCGATATATATACATAGAGAGAGAGAGAGAAATGTTTCCAGTTCATTTTTATTGTTTACTTCACTTTTGTTTATTATCTACTTCACTTGCTTTGGCAATGTTAAAATATGTTTCCCATGCCAATAAAGCCCCTTGAACTGAATTGAATTGAATTGAGAGAGTGAGTACATGCATGAGGGCACTCGGAGAGTGGTGTCAGGAAAACAACCTCTCACTCAAATTCAACAAAACAAAAGGAGATGATTGTGGACTTCAGGAAATTGCAGAGGGAGCACACCCCTATCCACATCGACAGGACAGCAGTGGAGAAGGTGGAAAGTTTTAAGTTCCTCGGTGTACACATCACAGACAAACTGAAATGGTCCCCCCACACAGACAGTGTGGTGAAGAAGGTGCAACAGCATCTCTTCAACCTCAGGAGGCTGAAGAAATGTGACTTGTCACTCAAAACCCTGATGAACTTTTGCAGATGCACAATCGAGAGCATCCTGTCGTGCTGTATCACAGCCTGGTACGGCAACTGCACCGCACCTCAACCGCAAGGCTCTCCAGAGGGTAGTGAGGTCTGCACAACGCATCACGCATCACCACACAACCTGCCCTCCATGACACCTACACCACCCGATGTCACAGGATGGCCATAAAGATCATCAAGGACAAAAACCGCCCGAGCCACTGCCTGTTCACCCCGCTGTAATCCAGAAGGCGAGGTCAGTACATGTGCATCAAAGCAGGGACCGAGAGACTGAAAAACATCTTCTATCTCAATGCCATCAATCTGCTTAACAGCAATCACAAACTCAGAGAAGCTGCTGCCTACACTGAGACCCAATCACTGAACACTAATAAACGGATCACTTGTCACTTTAAACAATCAATAATCATGTTTACATATCTTACATTACTCATATCACATGTATATACTGTATTTATACCATCTATTGCACCTTGCCTATGCTGCTCAGCCATCGCTCATCCATATACTTATATGTGTCAGGATTTGGCCAGGGTTGTTCCGGTTTTTGATCACTAGATGCCCCCATTATGCCTTTTGACCTTTTGTTTTCCCTTGATCCCCATTATTATTTGCACCTGTGCCTCGTTTCCCCTGATTGTATTTAAACCCTTTGTTTTCCTCAGTTCTTTCCGACTCCCTCTGGTGAGGAGAGCGTGAGCATCCTCGTCTCCTGTCTGACAGGTCGAGCCCTGTAGTGGGCCAACGCAGTGTGAAATAGCCCAGACTCGGCGAGGGACCACTACCCCGAGTTCACCCGCCGGTTCCGGGCAGTGTTCGACCACCCACCTGAGGGCCGAGCGGTGGTGGAACGGCTTTTTCACCTGCGACAGGAGCCGAGGAGCGCGCAGGACTTTGCTCTGGAGTTCCGGACCTTAGCCGCTGGAGCGGGGTGGAACGACAGGGCCCTGATGGACCACTATCGTCGTAGCCTCCAGCAGGACGTCCGCAGAGAGCTAGCTTGCCGGGACACCACCCTCTCCCTCGACGAACTCATTGACATGTCGAGCCGACTGGACAACCTGCTGGGTGCCCAACGGTGTCCAGAACGGGCCCTGTTAGTTCCACCTCCTGGCCCTCCTGCTCCAATCTCTGTGGATTTAGGGGGGGCCGCATCGAGGGGGGCTGGCCGAGTAGACTCCCCTCCCGGTGGCTCCCCTCCTGCACCAGGTGTGGTCGGAGAGGACACACTGCCGATCGGTGCTGGAGGAGCTCGTGTGGGTGTCGAGAGGGCAGGCAGAGCACTTCTCGGTCACCCCCAGGTGAGTCAGCACCAGACTCACCCAGAGCTCCATGTTGGTCACATGTTCTTACTAATTTCTTTCTCTGAGTTTTCTCCTTCTCTCCAGCATAAGGCGATAGTCGATTCAGGCGCAGCTGGAAACCTTATGGATCGTGGACTCGCGTTAAGGCTAGGGATTCCACTGGTGCCGCTAGACCAACCCTTCCCCATGCACTCCTTAGATAGCCGACCATTAGGGTCAGGGCTGGTCAGGGAGGCCACGGTTCCACTGGACATGGTAACGCAGGGGGATCATAAGGAGCGGATTAGTGTCTTTCTTATTGATTCACCTGTGTTTCCAGTGGTGCTGGGGATTCCCTGGCTGGCTAATCACAATCCTGAGATTTCATGGAAACGGGGATCTCCGAGGGTGGTCAGAGGAGTGTTCAGGTAGGTGCAGAGGAGTTTCCATCGGTGCGACGACGGTAGAGAGTCCAGACCAGATTTCCACTGTGAGCATTCCCTCTGAATATGCCAATTTAGCTATCGCTTTCTGTAAAAAGAGGGCGACCCAATTACCATCTCATCAACGATGGGATTGCGCAATAAACCTTCTGGTAAACGCTACATTTCCCAGGAGTCACATGTACCTGTTGTCCCAGGAGGAGACAGTGGCCATGGAAACATATGTCACTGAATCTCTGGGACAGGGGTACATTCGGCCCTCCACGTCACCCATCTCCTCGAGTTTCTTTTTTGTGAAGAAAAATGAGGGAGGTCTGTGTCTGTGCATTGATTATAGAGGTCTAAATTCCATCACAGTGGGGTTTAGTTACCCGCTACCTCTCATCGCCACGGCGGTGGAATCATTTCACGGGGAGCGTTTTTTCATAAAACTGAACTTTAGGAGTGTGTATAATTTGGTGCGTATCCGGGAGGGAGATGAGTGTAAGATCGTGTTTTGTACCACATCTGGCCATTATGAGTACCTCGTCATGCCGTATGGGTTGAAGAATGCTCCAGCCGTCATTCAATCTTTCGTAGACGAGATTCTCAGAGACCTGCACAGGCAGGGTGTGGAGGTTTATATCGATGATATACTGATCCATTCTGCCACACGCGCCGCGCATGTATCTCTGGTGCATAAGGTACTTGGGCGACTGCTGGAGCATGACCTGTACATCAAGGCTGAGAAATGTGTGTTCTTCAAACAAGCCATTTCCTTCCTGGGTTATCGCATTTCCACCTCTGGGGTGGTGATGGAGTGTGAACGCGTTACAGTCGTGCGCAATTGGCCGCCTCCGACCACCGTAAAGGAGGTGCAGCGGTTTTTATGGTTTGCCAATTACTACCGGAGGTTTATCTGGGGTTTTGGTCAGGTAGCTACTCTCATTACCTCACTGCTGAAGGGGGGACCGACGCGCTTGCGGTGGTCAGCGGAGGCGGACAGAGCCTTCAGTCGTCTGAAGGAGCTGTTCACCGAAGCACCCATGCTGGCTCATCCGGACCCCACTTTGGCGTTCATAGTGGAGGTGGATGCGTCTGAGGCTGGGGTTGGAGCCGTGCTGTCACAGCACTCGGGCACGCCACCGAAGCTCCGCCCCTGCGCTTTCTTCTCGAGGAAACTCGATCCGGCGGAGCGGAACTATGACGTGGGGGACCGGGAGTTGTTAGCTGTGGTCCAAGCTCTGAAGGTGTGGAGACATTGGTTTGAGGGGACCATGCACCCTTTCCTCATCTGAACTGACCATCATAATCTCGAGTATATCCGGGCAGCGAGGAGATTGAATCCGCATCAGGCAAGGTGGGCATGTTTTTTACCAGATTTCGGTTCACGATCTCCTATCGGCCAGGCTCCCTTAATGCTAAGGCTGACGCGCTGTCCCGTCTCTATGACACCGAGGAGTGGTCCATCGATCCTACCCCCATCCTTCCAGCTTCATGTCTGGTAGCACTGGTGGTATGGGAGTTGGACGTTGAAATCGAGCGGGCTTTACAGTTGGAACCTGCACCTCCTCAGTGTCCCGCGGGTGTTCAGTACGTGCCGCTTGGTGTTCGTGATCGTTTGTTTCGATGGGCCCATACGCCCTCTTCGGGTCATCCTGGTATTGAGAGGACAGTGTAGAGTCTAAGGGAGAGGTACTGGTGGCCCACTTTGGCCAAGGACGTGAGGTTTTATGTCTCCTCCTGCTCGGTGTGCGCTCAGAGCAAGGCTCCTCGACAGCTGCCTAGAGGGAAGTTACAGCCCCTCCCCGTTCCACAACGGCCGTGGTCGCATTTGTCAGTGGATTTTCTCACTGACCTTCCCCCGTCCCAGGGAAATGATCCTGGTCGTTGTGGATCAGTTTCTTTGTCCTGCCGTCTCATCCCGTTGCCTGGTCTCCATACGGCCCTACAGACTGCGGAGGCCCTGTTTACCCACGTCTTCCGGCACTACGGGGAGCCTGAGGACATCGTTTCTGATTGGGGTCCCCAGTTCACATCCAGGGCATTTGGAGGGCGTTCATGGAACGTCTGGGGGGTCTCGATCAGCCTGACCTTGGGTTTTCACCCCGAGAGCAATAGGCAGGTGGAGAGAGCGAACCAGGATGTGGGTAGGTTTCTGCGGTCGTATTGCCAGGAAATGGCACTCGAATGAGCCCTGGAGAGCCGTCCAGGAATCACTTAAACAAGCTGGTGGACGGCAGAAGAGGAGCGCTCACCGCAGTGAGGCCCCCATGTTCGCACTGGGGGACCAGGTCTGGCTCTCGACCCGAAACCTGCCCCTCCGCCTGCCCTGCTGGAAGCTGGGGCCGCAGTGTTTGGGGCCATTTAAAGTCCTGAGGAGGATAAAAAAGGTGTGTTATAGGTTACAGATTCCTTCTTACTATCGTATTAACCCCTCGTTTCATGTGTCTCTCCTCAGGCCGGTGGTGGCTGGTCACCTGCAGGAAGATGAGGTGCCGGAGGTTCCTCCGCCCCTTCTGGACATCGAGTGGTCTCCGGCATACACTGTACGTTCCATTCTCGATTCTAGACGCCGGGTGAGCGGCCTACAGCACCTCGTGGATTGGGAGGGGTACGGTCCGGAGGAGAGGTGCTGGGTACCGGTGGAGGACATCTTGGATCCATCACTACTGAGGGAGTTCCACCGCCTCCATCCACATCACCCTGCGCGTCGCCCTCGAGGCCGGCGGCGGACTGCAGGAGCGGCGCATCAGGGGGGGTACTGTCACGACTCCCACCGAAGGTGGCTCCCCTGCCTGTTCGGGCGGCGCTCGGAGGTCGTCGTCGCCGGACTACTAGCTGCCACCAATCCCCTTTTCCTTTTCTGTTTGTTACGTCTTATTGGTTGCACCTGTTTCTTGTTTTAGTTTTGATCCAGGACTATTTAAGCCTGTTAGGCCCGCTTGTTTTTGTGCGAGCTTGGTTTCTGTTAGGCAAGGTTGTTGCGTGTTGAGCTCCCTGTCTGTTTGTGCCCTGTTTTGGGTTGGACACTTTTTGATATTCGCCTGTTGTTTTGGGCGTGTGTTTTGGATGCCACAATAAAGTCCAGTTTCCCCCATTATCCTCTGCTCTCTGCGCTTGACTCCGCACCCACCACTCCTGGCTGTGTGACATAAATACTTTACCTACTGCTTTTATAGTTTCCATGTGCCCAACATGGTCAAAACACTTACTAATCATATTTTAGCAAAATTATTATCGCTCTTAAGAATACTTCCTCAACCACTGGAGGGGACCTTTAAGGTAATACTTGTCACCCTAACTGACCAAGCAGCCATGTTGGTCCAACTGCCATTATTTTTGTCAGACAAAACAAGTGCAGTATCGACTTGGAATACTCTT